>NW_023331365.1:0-41065 GCF_011100685.1 Canis lupus familiaris
TTCCTCTATGAGTAAACCCTAAAAAGGGGGATTCAAATGTAAATAGTTTAGATGGGAGGTGATCTCAGGAAACACTGGTAGCAGAGTGAGGAAGTGAAATAGGGAATGCAGACAAATTTAGCATAATGACATAATAACAACACAATAACAGGGTGTTTATTAGGCATGTTACTATTGTAAGCTTTGGGATCCAGTGTAAAACATGTACCTTATTCAAACTGAGGGGCAAGGGCTCTGGGGTATTTAAACTCTGTCTTCTATCAGTTGTGGCTGCTCAGAGGAATGTAGATTTCCAAGGACTTTCAGACTGCCATTGTGCACCAGCAGAACAGTCTCACATTACTGGAGAAACCTTCCAACAAAGAAATGTTCGTGCTGCCTGTGGAAGTCTACTGGTATGCATGGCAAAGCTAAGAACCTAGGGGATATGGCAGGGCACAGAGTTTGCTTATGATAGGCTTCATAAATATTTCTCACTATATTTTTTCACTATATTTTTTTCTAATTTTAGTATTATGTCTTCTAGTTCTGTGACAAATGCTATTGATAGCTCTTGTCTTTTGATAAGGATTGCATTAAATCTGTAGATTGCTCTAGGCCATATGGACTTTTTAACAATATTGGTTTTTCCAATCTATAAGCATGGAATCTTTCCATTTATTTGCATCATCTTCCATTTCTTTCATCAACGTTTTATAGTTTTTGGAGGCTATCACCTTTTTAGCTAAGTTTGTTCCTAGGTTTTTTTTTTTTTTTTTGATGCAATCGTAAATGTGATGGTTTTCTTAATTTCCCTGTCTGCAGATCTGCGACTTCATTACTAGTATATAGAAAAATGGCAGGTTTCTGTATGTTAATTTTTTTGTATGTTAATTTTGTATCCTGCAGCTTTACTGAATTCATTCATCAGTTCTAGTAGTTTTTTTGAGTCTTCAGGTTTTCTGTATGTGGTGTTCACATATTCTGCAAATATTCGTGGTTTTACTTTTTCTTTACTGATTCGAATGATTTCATTGCTTTTTCTTCTCTGATTGCTATAACTAGGACTTCCAGTGCTATGTTGAATAAAAGTGCTAAGAGTGGATGTCTTTGTTGTTACCAATCTTACAGGGAAAGCTTGTGGCTTTTCACCGTTGAGTATGGTGTTAGCTGTGGGTTTTTTTTTTTATATATGGCCTTTATTATGTTGAAGTTACCTCTAAACCTACTTTGTTGAGAATTCTTATCATGAATGACTATTACACTTTGTCAAAATCTTTTCTGCATTTATTGAGATGATCATACGGTTTTTATTCTTTCGCTTCTTAATGTGATGTATCACATTGATTGATTTGCAAATATTGAGCCAAACTTGCATCCCTGGCATATGTCCCATTCAATCTTGGTGAATGATTTTTTAAATGTATTTTTGAATTTGGTTTGCTCATATTTTGTTGAGGATTTTTGCATCTGTGTTCATCAGAGGTATCGGCCTATAGTTTACTTTATTTGTAGTGTCTTTGTCTGATTTTGATATAAAGGTAATGCTATTCTGTAAAATAAAGTTATGTTTTCTCTCCTCTTCTTATTTTTTTGAAATAGTTTGGGAAGGATAGGCATTAACTCTTCTTCAAATGTTTGGTGGAATTTACCTAAGAATCCATATAGTCCTGGATTTTTGTTCATTGGGAGTCTTTTGCTTACTAATTCAATTTCATTGCTGGTAATTGGTCTGGTCACATTTTTTATTTCTTCCTGATTCAATTTTTGGAGGTTATATGTTTCTAGGAATCTATCCATTTATCCATTGTCCAACTTGTTGGAATATAATTTTCCATAATATTCTCTTGTAATCCTTTGTATTTCTGTGGTGTTGGTTGTTATTTCTTGTCCTTCATTTTTTATTTTATTTATTTGAGTCTTCTCTATTTTATTCTTGATGAGTTTGGTTAAAGATTTGTCAACTTTATAATTTTTTAAAGAACCAGCTCCTGTATTTATTTCTTTCAGTTTCTGTTTCATTTATTTCTGTTGTAATCTTTATTTTCGCTTCCTTGTACTAGCTTTGGGCTTTGTTCTTCTCATTCTAGCTCCTTTAGGTATAAGGTTAGATTGCTTATTTGAAATTTTTCCTATTCTGTAGTTAGGCCTCCTATAAACTTCCTTTTTAGAACAGCTTTTGCTGCATCCCAAAGATTTTGGACCATTGTGTTTTTATTTTCATTTTTCTCCATGATTTTTTTTATTTCCTTTTCACTTTTTGGTTGATCCATTCATTGATGAGTAGCATGTTCTTTATCTTCCATGTATTTGTGGTCTCTCCAGATTTCTTACACTACACTACATTTTATTATCTCAAATACTGAGGTGACTGTTTTAATTATGATATGCCCAAATAAAGTCTTGGTGGTACATTTTTAAATGAAATAATAAAAAATCATAAAGGAATGGGCAGGTGTAGATTATAGCAACTGATAGCATTGCTAAAACAAAAGTTGGTATCCCTTAAAAATACTTGGGGAAAGAAACTAGTACAGTTTTTAAAGGGATACTCTAAAACATGGTTCTAGAAATTCTTCCAGATATATGTGAATACAAGTAGAAAAATAATTTGGCAAACAGTGGACCTCTTCTTTTCTTTTTTTATCTCACATGTTGGAATTGACCAAACTTGCTCTCCAACTGGTGGAAGCAAAATAGAAAAACTAACAAGCATTTGGATCTTAAGGAGATTAAAAAAACTGAAATGGAAGAAAAATCAGTATAAAGATATTGGTCATTTTGTGACATTTTCACATAAGTAATAGATACATTACAGAGCCTGGAATTATTGGAGTTACTCCTAGACACTTTACATGATACCATTGACTTTTCATCCAAAAAAATAGAGTACCATAAGAGATTGATACAATGCATGCTGAATGAATATTAAACTCTCTTCATATAAGTAAAAGAAAATATTGGATTTATGCTCTGATTTTTAATAAAATAAAATGTTTCATACATATTTTTTACTCTCATATATTTTGAGATAATACTGTTATTTATCTGATAAGGGATTTGGACACAATGCCACAAAGTAAAAAGAACTCGTTGATTGTTAAAAAATTTGTAAGATATCAAATTGACAGTGGTATTTCTTTGATGAAAATAATTACTGTAAACAACACTTTCTGTTTTTCATAATGCTCTCACATTCACTAATTCAACCAGTCCTCAAAACTTCCATTTTAAAGGTAGGAAACTCACTCTAACACTAAATACATCTAGTAATGATCTCATCTCCCTCCTTTGGAAAAAAAGAAAAAAAGCCATTAGATTGAGCTTACTTCAATTAATTTATCCCAAATAAATCCAACAATCTTGTCTCCTTCTACTTTATCTTCTCTCCTTTCAAAATAGAGTAAAGGAACTGAACCTTCACTGTGCCCTGAATCAACTCTTCTTTTGCCTTTTTGGGGAACTGACACTACCACTGATCCTTCCTCCTTGCCTCAACCACATCAGCTTTAAATATCTTCATGTTTTTACTACATTTAAAATTAATCAAAACAAACAAACAAACACAAACAAAACAGATAAACCTCCCTCTTAAATCCCTCTCCATCTAGCCCTTCATAGCCAAACTCCTTGACTAATCCATATTATTTACGGTCTTCATTTTCTTCCCACATCTTCACTCCTTAATCTCCATCCTCTGCCCCATTGAATTATCAATCCAGAAGTTTTTCAACCCTCATTTTATTTAATCCACTTGTAACATTTACACCTATTGACCACTTCTGCCTTCCCTTGGCTTCATTGGTACTATTTATTCCCAGATTTCTTCTTACATTTCTGTCCCCAACTACTCAAATTCTTTGTCAGGTTTATCCTCTCTCACCCACACATTAATTTTCAGGGCTGGGATGTTTCATCGTCTTTAAGTGCTTTCTCTCGTAATTTCATTCCTGCCAAAGACTTCAATTTCTATCTCCGTGAATTGACAACCCCACAATTACATCTTTAACATGGATCCTCTTTTGCGATAGATCAATACTTTTTTCTTCTGGATATCTTCACTTACCTACCTCAAAGTCATCCTTTTACACAAACTGAACAAACAAAAAAACTAAAGAGTAAAACTAAAGTTAAGCTAAAGAGATTGTCCCTCTTTACAGTACTCATTACCTTAATTATTGGCATCACTATTTACCCAATTACACAAGCCAGAAACCTGAGAGTTATCTTTCATCCATGTCTCCCTCTCCTTTAGCCCTCATATCCAAAAACATCCTCAAATCCTATTAACTATACATCTTAAATATATTTCAGATCCATCCCCTTCTTTCCCATTTCCAATGCCATCATCCTAGTCAAAGCTATTCGCTGTTTTCCAACCTGACAACTGTAACTGCTTCCTAACTGGTCACTTCCCACTTTCCCTTTCCTCTCTGTTCTGCACACAAAATGTGTCTTGATGACATATGATCATGCCCCTCTCCTGCTTAATACACTTTAATGTTTCCCCATTTGCAAGAAAATCCAAACCTTCGATCCAGGCTATAAGGCCTTCAAGTCTTCTCCCTGCCTGGTTCTCCAGCTTTTATCTGATTTCTCTTTCTCCCTGACTCAGAGCTCCAACTACTCTAGCCTTTTAGGTTTTTTAATCTCTTGCACTAGCATTTATACTCATCTTAGAACACTTCTCGCCTACAATCTTCGTACTTATTCTTCAGATTAGAACAAATGACTAATTCCTAGAAAACCCTTACCTGACCATCCAGTTTTTACTTCACATTCTTGAAATAATATTCAGCTTTCTTTTATGGCTCATTAGCAGATTTTTAATTAGGTGACCATTTTAAAAATTTATTTTATTATGTTTGTCTTCCCCCATTAGACTATAATAAAACACAAGAAAAACATGACTTTGTTCACCATGGTCCCCTGAAAATGTAGTCAAATTCCAATAGCTACTCTTTGTTAAATATATGGATAATCATAATCTGGGTCTTGATTTAGTGTGAAACTCAGCCCACTGCTACCATGTACAAGCACTTTTGCAGAAAAACCCACTATGTTTAAAAATTGGTATTTATATTTTTTATTTATTTAAGTAAACTCTAACACCCAACATGGGGCTTTAACTCCCAACCCCAGTCACACACTCTTCTGACTGAGCCAGACAGTCACGCCTGAAAACTTTTTTTTAAATCATCAGCTCTTTATAAAGGTCTATCATACAAAAAAAAAAAAAAATCCTATGTTCTTTGCTACATACATCACATTATGGACCATTTTCTTTCACTTTCACGGTAAACTACCCACAGAAAATACCTATTTTATCAAAGCAGAGTAAAAGATTATCTGGGAAAGGTTTTAACTCAGGATAGATGTTTAAGTAATTCAGACAACAGTGATTCTTCAGTTGCAAAGACACAAATTATGTGAAACATTAGGAGGACTTCCAATGTGTCTAAGCTTTATAGACAATAAATACATTGGAAGAAATGGAAAAACTGGCTACCATATGTGTTAAACTGTAAACCATTCAGATATAGCAATGGCTACATATAGGACAGAACCTTAGATTTAAGAAAGCTCTAGTTTGTGGGAAGAAATATTATCTTTCTCTCTTTCTTCAAAAAATTGGCCATATTAGATGTACCCCCAACATCTTGTGTTTCATTGAATGACTACCTTTGCTGAATAAAGGCTGCCACAGTGACACAATCCAGCTGCACCCGCCCCCACTATGTGTAAAAGAACAGTCCTGAGCCCCACTTTATTTCATTACTAACTACTCTGGAGACTTCCCTCAATGGGTCAAATCCTGATTATACTTTACCCTGTGCCCTTGAATTCCAAAATGTAGATCAAACATATATATTACCTGTCTCACCTCCCACATACCATTGCTCTGAAAAACACAACCACAGACTACTTGTACAACATGAGTTACAGGTGTCAGGATCAATTATTTTCTGAGGGTAACTAAGAACACTAAATAGGTAAATTGCTGCTGCATTTTCTATGCCAAAAGTGTATCCAAATATTACTGTTATCTTTCCTAGTGCTTTATTCCATACCAAAAAGACTTGAAATGCAGGGGGGTTTTAAATTTACATTTTTGGACAAAGAAGAGCAGGTTTTATGACACTAAAGCAATGATTTCTAGGAACCATAGCCTGATATGGATTTTCTAAATTCTCCTTAAAAATGCTTTGGATTTTTGAAATTTTCTACCTAGAAATAGTCCCTAATTGAAACATGAATTTATTTAAGTTGCAAGATGCTGGCTCATTCCTCACTAAAGTTTTATTATAATATTAGATATTATAGAACTTGAGCAGTAGTAATAAGACATTTCTTCACAAGATTTGCTGGTGCTAAACTTGAAAAAAAACTGATCTGATGCATGATCTGGAGAATTTGCTAAACTTTAACAATATTATTATTACACAAAAAAATAAGGCACAGAGATGTTAACCTTATGTTGTTTGCTTTTCTTAGTAATTACTATAATGAACTTGGAAAATATTTAACAAACATTAATACAAAGCTAGAAATGAAAAATTTTAGCACACGAAATTTTGACACAGGCTTTCATAATTCTTATTGAGAAAGAATGATAATAAACTTTAAACAAATGTAATCATTTAAGCTAGATATGCTTGATCTATTCCACTGCCTTACTCTTGCTAACATATTATTTCTTATTATTATGTTTATTTTGTTTGCACATTATCAGTATAGTCAGATAAAAATGATAACTGTGATTCTTTCTCAAGATTGTAGAGCTTAGATTTACAAGTCCCATTAATCTCAATGTAAGCAATCCATAACATTCCAGTTTTTTAGTCTATTTCCTAGTTAAATGTTTATGTATATATTTAAACTTTGCTATGCTGCTAGACAGTCTTAATAATTAGAAATTTAACTTCCCTGACTAATGTTATTCTGAATAATAGTATTAGAAATATTATTAAGTATTCTAATAAAATTAGAAATTTAACTGCCCAGAATAATGTTATTCAGCACGGAGATAACCTTAATTTGACTATGCCATTGCTTAACTGCTAGTTATATAGTTTGTTTCAATATCTTTGTTTGTTTTTACTGTATTAGGGAACACTAAAATGAATATTTTCCAGCAAAGAACTGTTTAAAATATTTATTTGAAGTTGCAAGTACATTTTCCTTTTTAAAAATCAAGTTTTTGAGATATAGTTTACATATAATAAAATGCACAGATTTGGGCAGCCCAGGTGGCTCAGCAGTTTAGCGCCGCCTTTGGCCCAAGACGTGATCCTGGAGATGTGGGATCGAGTTCCACTTCAGGCTCCCTGCATGGAGCCTGTTTTCTCCCTCTGCCTGTGTCTCTGCCTCTCTCTCTCTATGTCTCTCATGAATAAATAAATAAAATATTAAAAAAATTAAATGCACAAATTACAAAGATCAATGAGTTCCAACAAAGGTACACTTCCATATAACCATCAATACAGATATTCAATTGACTATTTCATGACCTCTTACAGTTTCCTGAGCTCCTTGAAGTCAACCCCATCCTTTCTCCAAGTCCCCATCCCAAGGCCACTTACCAGTTTTCTGTCACTACATGTTAGTTTGGCCTATTCTAGGATGAGCTATAAGTAATCATACAGTATTTATTTGAGTGTCTGGCTTTTCAGTTCATCATAATATTTTTGAAGGTCATCCATGTGGTCATCTGTACCAGTGGCTTGTTTCTATGTATCTCTGAGTAGTATTCCATTGTATGAATCTATCCGTTCCTTCATGTGTTGGAGGACACTTGGGTTGCCTCCAGTTTAGGAGATTATGAATAAACCTTTGTCCACATTCTTACACAAGTCTTTTTGTGGACATTGTTTTTATTTCTCTTGGATCAATACCAGTGTAGAATTTCTGAGTCATAGGGTAAATGCATGTTTATAAGAAAGTATTCAACCCCTTTCCAAAGTGTACACTTTCACATTCCAATCAGCAATATATAGGTGTTTTGGTTGCTCCACACTCCTGCCAACCTTTATTATTCTTTCCAATCATTGCAGGATTATAGGAAACTGAGACAACAGGACTTAGTGTCTAGAGACTGCAAGATTTCTGAGATCAGGAAACAATGAAAATAAGAGACTTTTAAACTGAGATTGCAAGATAATGCAATCTCTGAATTTCCTGGTCCAAGATTTGATTACTCAGTGAAATCCTCATGTAAGAGAACGAACTAGGGAAGCACATTTTCTTTGCGTTTGAGACTTCCTCAGACTCAAAGCCCTCACATCAGCTGAAAGGTTTAAAAAGTTTGGCAAGTTCTCTTACTGCAAGCCAAGATTGTTCTTGAGGTGGAGGCCTGCTCCTCCCCCTATCCTATCCTCAGCATCTGCACCAAGTAAAAGTGCTCTCCATCTTTTGCTCACCTATGAAGAGTTTGTCTCTCTGAAAAGTTCATTCTTTTAAATTTGTTTGTGCCTGTGAAACAGGATTGTCACGAAATGGTGGTTTTGAACAAAAGTATGAATTTTGATGTATTGGGTAACTTATGTCAGTGGATGTAAGGATGTTTCATGTTTTTTTACACCCTAACCATAAGCAGAGCTCTTACTTTTTCCCCCTATTTGAATGATTTTCTAAGGATATACTCCCAGAAGAACATTGTTAAGTCAAGAATAATATATGTTTTGTGACAACTGCCAAAAAATAATATGATGAGTATTATTTATCAAAAGAAAATTGTGGCTCTTTTTTGCAGTTACTCTTTTTCACATTACAGATTTGAAACAGGACTCATTGAATTTTATTGCATTCATTTTATTAAAATATTTGTATCTTGTTCTCAAGCTTATTTGCATTATACATTCTCCCCTCATCTATTGTTCATTTATTTGACACTCATTTCTATAAAAAGCAGTCTTAGTTTAAGAGAATGACCTTGCCTTCAGTTTTACAGACAAAATGAAATAAATGAGAGTAACTGCTAATAGGTATGGGGGTTCCTTTTCAGAGGGATTAGAGTTTTCTAAAGTTGATTGTGGTATGGATCACAACTCTGAATATAATAAAAAATCAGCGAATTGTACACTTTAAATGGCTGAGTTGTAAGGTATATGAATGTTATCACAATAAAGCTGTTATTTAAAAAATTAAATAAGGGAATGAAATATGAATGTCAATAAAGCTTCTATGATATGTCTCCAACAACTAAATTCTTACCCAACTTAAAACCAAAAACCAGCTTTATGGATCAACTTCCAAGCACAGTGAAAGAAGAAGGAAAATTATTTCACCTACCAGAACATTATTATAATAAATACAAGAGTGAATTATATATTTGTTTGATATAATGCACTAAGCTATACATTTTTTTAAGCTATACATTTTAAATGCATTATCTCATTTGATCTTTGCATCAACTCTGGAGAGTTATTACTGTTTATTATGAATGAAAAATGAAAATGAAAAAACTGATATTTAAATCAAAGCAAGAAACTGAAAGATTCAGGGCTAAAATCTCAGATTTGACATAATTGTTTTGGAGCATAACATTCAAGAAGATTCTATTGATGCACACATTCAGAGTCATGCGAAGTATAACAAGCATTCCTCAGGCCATGAGAAATCAGCCTGCTTTGGTGAAAACCTAGATCCAGAAATCCTAAAAGCCTAAATCAAGAAATCCTAAATCCTTTGGAGGTTAATTGGAAGGAGAGAGTGCCAATACATCCTCTAGCTCAAGCTGGTTGTAAGTTTATAGTTGTGCTCATGTTCAACACGAGTTTAAAAACCTTGCTGATCCACAATAATAATTCTGTAGGTTCTATGGCACTTTATAGTTAATGAAGATATTTTAATGGTTAAGACAATCTATTACCAGCCTTTTGAGAATTATCAAATATTAGGCTTGCAAGAAATTTTTTATGTTTTATTTTATTAATAAGGACACATTTCCTAGAGAAGTGAAGGCAACTTTCCACAGTAAAGCATTTTCAGAAAGAAAATCTGGGAACTATCTCAGGTGTGTTGAACCAGAGTCCAGAAACCCTTTACCACATTGCATTGCTTATTACTGATTAATACATATCCTTATCCTTTCTTCTCTTCAGTCCCTGGTAAGAGCCCAAAACTGGCCCAATAATCACTCACGATATTGCCTCCATGTTTTCTAGTACAGTCTGCTCTCTGATTGCAAACTCGGGGAATAAACTTGGCATTATTCCAGACTCTGCTCCTGCCAAGTCCAATTTCATTAGGGAGTAATAAAGAACAACAATACACATTTTTACTTTAATGTTCAAAGAACACTTCTGGATCATTGAATTTTGGACAGCATTTCATCTGTGGGACGCAAATTATTCTAATTACGACAAGTTTACCTTATAAAAAAAAAGAACACCTGCTTTTCAAGGCAATCTCCCCTAAACACTGCTGAATTAAATAAAATGAAATTTGTTTGCATTTAGTAGTAGTTAGGAAAGAATGAAAAAGAAACCAGGAATTGTGTTTGCTGCTAGGGAAAGCATTGGATAGTTAGCGAACTTTATGGAAGAAACACTTTAGAATTTTATAATGTGTGCATTTCTACTGTGTGCACTCAATAAAGAGTACACAAAGAAACAATAGCATGAACCTTGTAAACAATTCTTTAGTGTTGACATTTTAAAATGAACTATTCCCTTTAGAAATGCAATTAAACATCAGGAACTGAGGTTTGCCTTATACGTAAGCAAATTTTCCAGGTAACTAAGGCTGATAGCTCCAATATGCATCACTGTTTATTTCATCATTCATTCTGTAAATTTAAATTCTATATAAGCCTACTATGTTCACCAGGCAACAGGCTAACCCTATAGCACAAGAGCAAACATGGTCCCCATCCTTTGGAATTTCATAATGTTAGATGGGATCATTACTGAAGACGTCTCATTTTTGCCTTTAAACCAGGGATAATCTATGCATGTTCATATAGTCTCAATGGCTTTTGATAGATATCCATTATTGAAGTAAAGTACTAGAACTATATTTTAGACTTTGTGTCTCTTCTTCTTAAAAAAAAAAAAAAAAGTCTGCCAACTTCTATGGCACCAAGCATGTCCAAATTTATCACACTTGTGGTATTTTCATTCTTTCAGTTTTAATCATCCATGAGAAGTGAAGCCAGGTCAGTAAACTTGTTAAAAGTTATATGCTTGGTAAGTGAGATTCTAAAATACATTTTTATAAAGTACCTGGTCACTTACAGGGACTCTGGGAAATATCTTTAGTGATTTGAACAGAACTTTGGGTTCACATATTTATTAAAAGTTAGAGCTCCCCCTGAATGAAATGACCTATGCTTGACTCCATTCTCTGTATCATGTTGGCAGAAGGGAAAATTGGTAACTGGGCTGCTCGGGCTGCCATAGTGAAATACCATAGACTATGCAGCTTACGCAACAGAAATTTATTTTCTCATGGTTCTGGAAGCTAGAAGTCCAAGGTCTAAGTCCAACAGAGTCATTTTCTGGGGAAAACTCTTCCTGGCTTGCAGGTGGCCATCTTCTCATTGTGTCCTCACATGGCAGAAAAAGAGAGAGAGAGAGTAAGCTCTTTGGTGTTTCTTCTTCAAATTTGTCTTTCAGGGCAGTCCCAAATAAGAATAAGGCTGGGTTGCTGTGAAGCTCTCCCCTTGCATTTTCCTTAAAAGTTTATAACGGTGGTTTCCAATGTCTGTTCTTAATGTAGTAGTTGTAAAACTAATCAAGTATAGTGATCCTTCATTTGGAAATTCCTCAGACTTCTTCTAATGGATCTTTAAGTTGTTTGTCCAGACACAGGTCAGTAAATTAAGCTAGTGGTTTTGTTGGTGGTGGTGGTGTCTGATGGGATGATGCAATAAACAAAAACCACTCATTTTCCTTCATAGTAAATATACATTATGAATATTTTTTATTTATATACTGCAGTGGGACCATGAGACCCTTGTTTCCAGCATGAATACTGCTTGTTTTAGGTCAATAGACTGCAGAGCATATGGTTTTTGCTAAACTTAAACTCGCAGTATTTCTTAAACTTCAATGTATAAATGAATCACCAAGAATATTGTTAAACTTCCCTTTCTGATTTTCAGATCCAGTAGGTCTAGGCCAAATCCTGAAATTCTGCAATTCCAGGGGTGATACTAATGCTGCTGGCCAAGACCGCACTTTGAGGAACAAGGCTTCCAAAGGCCCAAAGCACAGTTCTTTCTTTTTCTTTTTCCTTTTTTAAATTTTATTTATTTATTAGAGAGAGAAAGTGAGAGAGCATGAGCAGGAGGAACAGACACACAGTTATTTCATTTAAAAATCTACAAAATGGAAATCACTAAAATAGCATTGCTATCTCTATTGTTGCTTAGGGGATTGATGAGATTACGTATGTAACGCAGCTGGTACACAAAGAGTTTCAAAATGATGAAATATATTAATTGGATAAACAAAGACATTGTCTCTTATGGTGAATTTTATGAATTTTATGATTATTGAGATTACATATGTAAAGCAGCTGGCACAGAAGAGTTTCAAAAATGATGAAACCTATTAATTGGATAAACAAAGACATTGTCTCTTATGGTGAATTTTATGTATCTGAATTT
Organism: Canis lupus familiaris; assembly: GCF_011100685.1. Taxonomy (NCBI): domain Eukaryota; kingdom Metazoa; phylum Chordata; class Mammalia; order Carnivora; family Canidae; genus Canis; species Canis lupus. The sequence goes on from NW_023331365.1 coordinate 12,593, forward strand.
ACCTAGGGCAGAGAATTTGGAGGATTTATTATGGTAGCATGGGCACGTCAAAAACATTAAACTCTAGAGATATGAGACTTTATTTCAAACGTGGAAGTAAACTCATCAGTGGCTTTCAGTCATGTAAGGACAAAGCAAAAGCGATAATTTCTTTTTTTTTTTTTTTAAAGCGATAATTTCATCCAGCAAAATTGAAGTTTTGGAAACCAGTGTGAAGATTTGTGCAGTAATATGGATTTGACATGATGAGGAATGTAGGTAATGGTGGAAATAATGAAAAAGTGGAAAGCAAGAGGCCAACAGATACTGTGTGCTTACTCTCAGCAAGCAACGTGCTCCACTGGCTACATGGAGAAGCATCTAAGAGACTTCCAGAATGTACACACACATATTCACACTTCACTCTCATTTGTCACCAAAAGTACTGCAGGAAAGTCCAAGCAAATCTTTTTAAAAGCTGTTTATAGCCTCTCTTTTTATGACAGGTATGCCTGTTCCTCTGGAAGACTTCTCCCATCACTACTACAAGGAGACAACCGCTCTATTCTTTTTTTTTTTTTTTCATTTACTTATGATAGTCACACAGAGAGAGAGAGAGAGGCAGAGACACAGGCAGAGGGAGAAGCAGGCTCCACGCACCGGGAGCCTGATGTGGGACTCGATCCCGGGTCTCCAGGATCGCGCCCTGGGCCAAAGGCAGGCGCCAAACCGCTGCGCCACCCAGGGATCCCTCTATTCTTATCTCTACTTCTTCTCCTCCAGATTTCCTGGCCACCTTCATGTCATATCACTATGGAAGAGACAAATGGTTATGGCAGATAATCCTGCACTCTGATCCCCTGATAGCCCTCTCTTTTTATTCTCAAAAGTCTAGGTTCAGGGGCACCTTGGTAGCTCAGTAGTTGAGCATCTGCCTTCAGCTCAGGTTGTGGTCCCAAGGTCCTGAAATTGAGTCCCACATTGGGCTCCCCACAGGGAGCTTGCTTCTCCCTCTGCCTGTGTCTCTGCATCTCTCTGTGTGTCTCTCATTAATAAATAGATAAATAAAATCTTCTTTAAAAAGTCTAGATTCAAAGTCAGAGATTTTTTAAAGTAGCTGTGTTTTTCTTTACCTCTCTGCTCAACCTAACTCCTCTAAAGCAATTAGAATTCTCAGGAGGTGTAGACAAGAAAGAGATACACACAGTTCAGTATTTCAAAAATCTTTTCTCACTACAATAAATGGCCTGAGTCAGGGTGTGATTCTAGGACTGACTGAGTCCCAAGTACATAATTATTATTCCTACTATGCCCTGCTGCCAAGTGTTGCAAGCTATCTAGGAAAAAAAACCATTAAATTAATAATGACTTTTGCTTTTTCCTTTTCTAAGACAGGAAAGAAATAAGAGTCAGTATTTCATCTCTCAAGAGATATATCCTGAAATATTAGGAAATATGAGACCACAATTAGGGTGACATTTTTTATCTTGAGCTACAAGGCTCTCACCACAGGTCCCATTTCATCAACATCTCCAACTTCCTGGTTCATATTTTTGGTCCAATTCAGACCTTAAAAACTGAACATCACCCTTTCCAATAGATCTCTCCCACTTGTGCCCTTTGAGTTTCTCTTATGTCTCATACCCGTCTTGACTGGATCAGATCTCCTTTCTATCAGAGCATAGTTTGCAGTTTGTTTCTTTTTAGCTTTCTTGAACAGAAGAGTTGAGTCTACCCAGTTTAAAAACCTGTATGCATTAATAGTCTCAACAACAATCCTGAATCCCTTTCAAAATCGGCATTTCCTCAGTATGTACGTTTTCTTACTATACATATTTAAAATATATATATATATAAATTTTAAAATATATTTTATATATTTATATATAATATTTCAAATATACAATATATACATATATTATATAATATATACATTTCTCTATCATATTTGCCCATCTCCTCTATACCTATCTCCTATCTCACTTTTTCTCTCCTCTTTGACCTCTCCTCTCTCACCTCTATTCTATCTCTCTATCTCCTTTCCCCCTCTCTCTCCTATTTTACATTTATTTCTTTATTCGAGACAGACAGCGAGGGGCTCGATCCCTGATCTCCAGGATCACGCCCCGGACTGAAGGCGGCGCTAAAAAACCGCTAAGCCACTGGGGCTGCCCCAACATATATTTTTATTTTAATTTTAAAAATATTTTATCTATTTATTTATTTTAGAATGGAGAGAGGGTGAGAGAGAGAGAGAGGGGGGGGGGGGGTCATGAGCCAGTGTGAGCAAGGGGAGAAAGCAGAGGAAGAGGGAAACAGAGAATCTCAAGCAGATTCCTTGCTGAGCGAGGAGCCCAACATGGGCCCCATTTCACAACCCTGAGATCATGACCTGAGCTGAAACCAAGAGTCAGACACTTAACCAACTGAGCTAACCCAGGCGCTCCATTAATACATGTTCTTTTAAAGCTTTAAATGCTTATAATATTGCAGTGCCATCTGATCTTTTCTTTAGAGCTCCTCTAAAATATGTCTATGATGATTTCCTGGGAACAGTGATTCTCAGTTCCAGCTACACATTAAAATCTTGTGAGGGCTTTAAAAAAATATTGTTTCTTGGGCAAAATTCAATCAGAATCTCTGGGGTGGGATCAAGTATGAGTGGATTTTTAAACATCAGGATTCAGAATTGCTACAAAAATGTCATACATTGCTTCAAAAATGTCTCTTCTCTTTCCCAAAAAAAAACAAAGACAAAAAACACACACAAAATAGCTGCAGGGCATAGGTTTAGCTAAAGGGAGCTCTGGAAGGGTTTGGAGGCCTGAATACTGGAGAACTCCCAAGAGAAAAATGTGTAAGTCACTGAAATGGAGGACGTAATTCAACCAATAGAATTCCCTCAGCTCCTAGATACCATATTTATATTCCTCATTTCAGTTAAATCTTGTGAGACTGTAGGAAGTACTTTGTGCTCAAAATCAATCTTTAGTGGATTGAAGATCAATGACTTTTGTTTCTCCGGTCTGCAAGAAAGCTATGGGGAGAGGAGCAGAGTCGAGCATGCCTCAATTGTAGCTTTTTCTCACCTTGTCATTCACATGGCCCCTCAACTTTTTGGGGTAAAGATGTTCTTTTCAGATTTATTCATGAAGGGCCCAGAATTTCTAGGGTCCCAGGCACAGGAGCTTCATGGTTCAGAATTTGAGACTGTGTTCAGAATTTGAGACTAGACACCAGGAAACTACCCATCATGACATTGCTCTCTGAGCACGTCACTAACCAATACGTTCCTCGGTTTCCTCACAGGTCAGAAGGATGTGGGATCCAGTGCTATCCACATCTCAAAGGATTTTATGAAATGAGACAATCATATAGCTAAGCGTTGGAAAAATTGCCAAGTACAGTTCAAACAAAAATGATTTGTATCACTGTGATTACCCATGAATGATTAATTTGGTCCACGTTCCTCTATTTGTTGCTAACTTTGAAGATCAAATGGAATTTGGAAAGTAACAATGAGGGGGAAAAAAGTCACATTGCAGTACATTAATGATATGAACCCAATGAAAACAAAGAAAATAAATTATTTTATAGGAAAAGAAATACATCACTGGTATATGTGATGGACAATGAAAATCTGGGGAGAGGGAAAACAGGCTTTATATTTTGCCTTATTTACAAATGTCTTCCTCCTGCTGAAATGTACTTGTTCTCCCCCTAGCAACCTAACCATTGTTTAGGGCAGAAATGGCTGACTTTTAATTTAAGTTGAATTCTGTAAACTCCAGAAGGAACTTTTGTCACTTCCTAAGCCAAAATAAAAATTCAGTCTTTATCCTTATTACATTCTCCAGGGAAATTTCAGCTCCTCAGTGTAGCCCCTGGGACATGCTGCTGAAAAGCTGTGTGGTTGCTCTGGAGAAAAAGATCTCAAACGTCCCCTGAGATGCTGTTGTAACTGCTCATTTCAGCTATTTATACACAAAATTACTTTATTCTCAAAATAATTTTTCAGAAATATATTTTCCAAGTGATCAATTGTATTAAAATTCTGTATCAGAAATCACTTACTGGTAAAGAGGTTAACCTCATAAGAGACCAGAAAGATTGTAAAATGTTTTATAATATCTAAGGCTTTCATCATTGTTTTTGAAAACAATACGCAAGGGAAAATGTATTCCAAAACCACCAGGAAAAATTATGTTCCATTTAGTTCCTACCATGGTTACTCCTCTATTCTGTTTGCCCTCAACATTTGTGAAATTAGTCAATGCTATATTATTTTACTTTTATGATTAACTTTGAAGGAGTGTTATAAAGATCAATGGAAACTTTCCTCCTTAAAGGAAAAATTGCACATTATTCTAAATGCACTCAATAAATACTTATAAATCACCTGCTAATTTGAATCACATGAAATTGATTTTCATGAGTCAAATGTAATTCAATAACAGCAAATGTATATATATGCCTAATCTCCTACAGACTAACTCTTGTCAATCACTTTGTCAAATATCAGGCTGTTTGTGTTTAATTTTTAAATATGTAAAAAATGTCTTCTCATCTTTGTCAAAAGTTTAGCTAAGTGGTTTTTTTTTATTTCTCTCTGCTTATGGTAGACATTTGTACTTTACAGCAATTAAGTATTATTTCTTCATGACTATTATGATGACTATTTCAAGTATTCAAAAAAATTTTCTTTTATAAGTCTAACACTCTTCTCTAAGATTCATTGATTTTAGTTACATTCTTTGGATGTTAAAGGAAAATATCTTTGAACCAGAATATTTCAGCCTTACTTTTTTCTTAGGTTCCATATATTACACACATAAGTCACAAATCAGCTAACAACATTCTTATTTCTTTAACATCATTTTCCAACTCTGTTCACGAAAACTTGAAAAAGCTAATTCTTTAAATTCATACTGCAACAGGGGCTTAGGCAAGTATTTTTACCATCCAGTTAGTCCATCCTAGTCTTTTTCCTTCCCCCCTCCCCGACAGAAAAAAAAAATTGAAAAATGTTTATTTCACAATAAGTACATATTTCCCTTTCAGTTACTACCAGAAATCACAAATGTTAATAATGCCTAACAAAGACACATGTAAGATCTCTGCACATCTTTCATCACTGATTAATTCAACTTTCATGATTTTCTCCTCACCATCACACCAACAGAACCTCCACAAATACTAAATAACAAAACATTACAAGGACTCTACACTCAGATTGTCATTGTTTTCCCTCCACTGCCTCTTCCATTCTGTTTTCTGTTGTGTCGATCACATTCTAAGATCATTTGTCTATCAAGTAATGCTTTCAAAATGCTAATCTCCCAGTGCTTGAATTTCCCCGAGGGCAATTCTAGTTCTTGACCTTTACATTTATTTCTTAAGATTCCTTGTCAATACAATGCGTCCACTGTTCCCTGTCCCAATTTTCTACCGTTTAGTTTTAGTTTAGGCACATTTAGAGATTGTTTCACTCATTCTCCATCCTCTTCTCCTGGGCAAATGCTTTTCCCTCCCTAGGAGTTTTATGTGGACTTTGTCTAACAGCTATGTCCATACTTTAAACATGCAGTTCTGCGTTGCCTGGGGTTCCAATTTCAGCAGCTGCTTACAGATGCTCAGCCACAGAGCTAACCCTTTCTCTCTTACATAGCAGAATCACCTTTGATATTTCTTTGCACATGTTTATTTTCCACTCATTCCCGAAGGGAAGGAGGATGGGGAGAGTAAGTGGAAATGTAGCTTGGAGCAGGGAAGAGGGAGAACTGGAGGGCTGGGAGGGGGAGGCCAGAGTAGAAGGATGGGAGAGAGGAAGATGGAACAAAACCGGAGGATTAATTTCTTCCTTTGAGCCTGTTACTTAGTAGAAGTGCCCCCTTTCCAAAGGTCCTCAAGTCTAAGGGAAGAAAAACTAAAAGGCAGCATTGTGACAGCGGTGACAGAAAGATCAGTGCTACTCCAACAATAAGCTGTGTGAACGAGGTGGTGCCAGAAGGACATGATATTAAGTGTTCAGTTCTTCACCGTTTGAGGGGGTTCCTCTTCTTGCACTGCCACCCATGGCTCAGCTCCAACTCCTGCAAATACCCTGGCTGCATATTTGATCAACTGTTAGAATTTGCATCTGATGTTTCATGTTCTCTTTATATTGAAACTCACGTCCTTTACATTGAAAATCAAAACCAAAATCTATAACATTCTTACACTGAATTTTCTTGTCATTATCTATGTCTTTAGAGCATAATTTTGAATCGCAACTGCATAAATTCACACCAGTTTCCTGTTGGATTGTCAAAATAAAGTTGGTTATCAACAGATATAGCTATTTTTAGAAACTATATAACAAACAGGAGAATTTAGAATTGGGTCTGTAGATGTGAAAGAGTAAAATCTGTCTGGAACCCAGAGACTAAAATCAGCTTGGATTGAAAAAGAAAAAAGCACCCCTGCTGTTAATCGGGCTGGGAGGACAGACACAGATAAAGCCAGCTGCAAAGAACAGGGAATGTTTTTGCCAAGGTCATGCAGCTCCTATAAACTGCTATCATGACCTTCTCTTTGTGAGACCACTCCCTTGTTACCAGTGAGGCCCTGGGCCCTGCTTTGCTATCCCCATCCATCTATTTTTGGGGATACCCAGCTGCTACACCGCCCTCACCTCATGACAGTGCCTAACCCCTAGTTAATTTCTGCCTTTCCTAATCCTGCTTCAGAAAGAGCATCCAACCCAGAACTGGTTTCCCTTCCCTTAGAGCTTCCTCAGAATGCTTCAGCAGGAACCTAAGCCTTTTGAAGGACAGTGCTGCCCCCCTCTCCACCCCCATCCTGAAGAGTCCCATCTACAGTTTTGGAGTGGGCTTTCTTGCTTGCAAGTCAATAAACACAATTTTGTGAAAGTACAGGTTTGAGTTTGGTAGATTTTGGCTGGTTGAGCTTTAACAGATGTCAAGTAGAAGTTGGACAGTTTTAATGATTTTCTTGGAGATTTGCAGTTTGGAAATAAGATTTCCCAAATGCTAGAATTTTTCTTTTTTGGTGGTCTATAATTTGTAAGAAAAAATGTCTTTTAAAAAAATCAAAATCCTTTGAGACATAATTAAATTAGTATCTGAGGCTTCATGACTTCATCTAAAACTGACAACTTCAATAATAAATAATAAAAATTTTCATTAATGGAGACATAACTTTTCTAAAAGGCTTGACAGTTTGGCTAAGAAGGAATAAATTTCCATCTAGTGTTTGATTTAATTTTTTAACAAGTTGAATTAACTCGGGTTTCCCTTCTCTAGAAAACCTTGGATCTCCTCAGCAAGCACCCAATATGAACATTTATATGCCTTCACTCTTCAAACAGGTCCCACGTTGTATATATTTGATTCAAATGTATGCTCCAGGTATGGCCTATTTCTGACGTATCTATTATGTTCTGTAATTTGTTTGTATACACTCTTTCCTCTGCTTTATGCACTACAATTTCAAAATACATTTTATATCTGGTGGGAAAAACCTCTCCCCACCATTCTATTCCTTTCTCAAAACAGTCTGAATTATTCTACCAAGTACGTTTGTTAAAACTTGGTTCAATTCCAAAGGAAAATTATGTTAGAAATGTTCCCCACTTTACCAAAAATGACATTAAACTTCTAAATTGATTCTGAAATCATTGAATTTACATTCTCAGGACTTATTATGCATCTTTTCTAAATATTATGTTGTTTCTCAGCAAAGTTCCTGTTTTAAAGATATGTATATAATATTTTTACTATTTTAAATACAAAATTTATTATTTTCTTTAATAAAGAAAATGCACATGATAGAAAATTTGGAAAATACAAAAAATATATTATTATACTCTTCTTGCTCCTATTAGGCCATAATATCAACAATGTTCAGTTTTAAATTCATATATATATTTTGTCTTTTTTCTTAAAGATTGTATTTATTTGTTTGAGATACAGAGACACAGTGAGAGAGAGAAAGCATGAGCTGGGGGTGGGGAACAGAAAGAGAGGGAGAAGCAGATTCCCCACTGAGCAGAAAGCCCAATGTAGGGCTCTATCCAGAGACCCTAGGATCATGACCCCAGCTGAAGGCAGCTGCTGAACCTACTAAGCCACCCAGGTGCCCCAAATTCATATATATTTTCACATTTGTATTAATTTAGTATTTGACCACTTTATTCAATTAGATTAATATTTCTATCGAGCTTCTTAACAAGTTCTCCTTTCTATTTCCATTTCACGTGTAATGGGCAGAATAATGGCCTCTCAAAGATGTCCTTGTCTTAATCACCAGAACCTGTGAATATGTTATGTACTTGGCAAAAGGAAATTAAGGACGCAGATGGAATTAAGGTGCTAATCAGCTGACCTTAAAAGAAGGAAATTATTTTGATCTGTCACACGAGTCCTTAAAGTGAAAAGACCCTTTCTCAACTTCCGCCTGAGAAGGATCTGATGACAGAAGAGCAGAGAGATGCGTCATCTGAAGGATTCCATCTGCCATTGCTGGTGGTGGAGATGGAGGAAGGGAGCCATTAGCCAAAGTGCAGGGGTGGTCTCTCAAGGCTGGAAAAGCTTTCTCCCCTAGAGCCTCCAGAAGGGAATGCAGCCTTGACTACACCTTGATTTCACCCAGAGAGATTCCTGCCAGACTTCTGATTTACAAAACTGTAAGATAATGCATCTCTGTTTTATACTACTAAATTTGTGATAATCTGTTACTGAAGCAATAGAAAACTATTACATATGTCTTCCTACATTGATGTGAACATATTAAAAAATTATGTCAGATTTGGGGTAGAGAAAGAGATGTTAAAGTTGAAAAAAATGAGGCTATCCTCTCTCAGCAACAAATGATGTAGGAATTCTCTTCTACTTCATTAAATTTAATTAAATTTCTAACCTAGTTTTATTGATCTGGTTTCTAATGATACATTTTAATGTTTCATATTTCATCTCTCTGGTTTACTTCATTTATTTTTACATATTAATTTCTTGAAGTACCATTTTCAAAGGATTATACAAGATTTTTCTTCATCTTATTTTATTATTTTATTTTTTTATTCATGAGAGGCACAAGGAGAGAGGCAGAGACATAGGCAGAGGAGAAGCAGGCTCCCTGCAGGGATCCTGGGATCATGCCCTGAGCCAAAGGCAGATGCTCAACCACTGAGCCACCCAGGTGCCCTTTCATTCATTTTTTTAAAATAATTTTATGGGCATCTTCTCTAGTGGGTTCTTATTTCAAATACATGATCATCTTAAAATATTGGCCCCTTCTGGTACTCCTGCTATCATGTCTCTCTGTATTTAATATGACAAGAGTCAGGTCTTATGTACATATTCTTATTTTCATCTCTTAACTTTTCTCACATTTAAGCTGTATTTCTAAAGTTAGAATCTAGTCATGGGTTGAGTGAGTAAGCTATTATCTGCTCAATAGCCCTTCCTCCTCCTTTTTGGAATAGCACACAGCCCCAAGACTGTAAATCACCGTGCCTCACCCCTTCTTAACTAACAAGGAGTATATAAACCAAGATTCTTTCTTTCCTGGGAATCTGAATCTTGAATAGAATAGCACGGTGTTCTTCAAGTTGTTCCTGGCACTCAAAAGTAACTGAGTTTCTGACTGAGGTGCCAAAAGCTATTCTATTTTTTTTCTGAGGATTTTTTTTTTTTGGTATTTTTTTTTTTATTGGAGTTCAATTTGCCAACATATACTATAACACCCAGTGCTCATCCCGTCAAGTGGCCCCCTCAGTGCCCGTCACCCAGTCACCCCATCCCCCCGCCCACCTCCCCTTCCACTACCCCTTTTCTGAGGCTTGATTATCCTGTTTGTCGTTCTATTGTGTAAGCTAAGCAATATCCTTTTAGATACCATCATTTACTTTTACCAGAGGCATTTTCTAATGTTTTCAACCAAAGGCCTCTGTGATGTTTCATTACAGGAGACATTGGGCAAGATGATATAGAACATTGACACCTACTTCTGAATGTAATGGACTACTGCAAAAATGTTTCTTTGAATGCTATCTTAGTTAAGAATCTCTCGGTTCTAGTGTAAGACTAGAAACAACAAGAAGAAAGAAAATACGTCAAATTAGTATAAAAAGGTGTTAGAATAAGAAGAAATTCTAGTAGGATCTCCCCAGTGATTCCAGTGTTGTCAAATCTGCCTTCCAATTAACTCCTGTTTTCTCCCAGAGTAAAAGACTACTCCGTGAAGGTTGGAGTGAGATTAATGGAGTATTTACCTTTTTACTTCCTATTTTCAGTATGGATGTCAGCAAACTTTTCCCAAGTCAGTCCTATGTGACTCTCAAATTAAATAAAAGTCTCTAGCAGCCATGTCTGTGTCAACTCACTCCAGCCCTTGACTGCTGAATGGTGACATAAAAATAAGGGTGACTTCAACATAATGTAGCTTAATGGCCCACGTGGCAAACAAGGGCAAGACATCTGATGGCAAGGAAATGAGTGATAATGAGGGCAGCCCTAGAGGGAAAAACTAGAATGACATATTGGCATCAGATGTGCTAAGTGATAAACATTAGGAAATATAGGAGATTTATAGTGGGTCTGTTACTTTGAGCTCCTTTGGACAGAAGAACCTCTCTCTCAACCATTAGAACACCCACTACCTTGCCTCCCCCATGAACATTTATAAATATGAGTTATAAATCCCTTTTACGGGATTCCTGGATGGCTAAGTGGTTGAGCATCTGCCTTCGGCTTAGGGGTAATCCTGGGGTCCTGGGATCCAGTCCCACATCGGGCTGCCCACATGGAGCCTGCTTCTCCCTCTGCCTATGTCCCTCATGAATAAATAAATGAAATATTTTTTAAAAATCCTTTTTACTGAGATTAGTCTATGAGAGAATATTTCAGAGACAAGAAACCAATGGATATACAACTTCATTTATCTGAAGGGAGAAAAGAAGAATGTTTTGAAAGTTACTCAGGTATCTGCAAATCTATGGGAAGAGTGGAATATCTATTTTTTAAAATATTTTATTTATTTGTGAGAGAAACAGAGAAAGGCAGAGGGAGAAGCAGGCTCCATGCAGGGAGCCCAACACAGGACTCGATCCCTGATCTCCAGGATCACATCCTGGGCCACCGGGGCTGCCTTTGGAAAGGCTCTCGAAAAACAATCCTACCACAGGACTCTCATGGCTGTAACGCTCTAGTTTCAATGTTTCCTCTTTCCTTGTTTTTCCTTTTTTCCCATGTAAACTCCATTACTCTTTGATTTTCATTCTCTCTGTCTTTGGTTTTTCTCTATGACTTAGATCATTCAATTGCATTTTGTAATTTTGAGGAAAATTAAATCTTTCACTTCATTTTTTTTCTCTTAAAATTTTATCATATTTTAAATTATTTTATAATTCTCCAAAATTCTTAGAGTTAACAAGTATCAATAGTTTCCTTTCTGGTGTTATCTTTCTTTAATATACATGATAGATTAGGTGTAAAGGTAAGGTACAAAAACTAGGGTGACAACCTCTTATTTTTATAAAAATAATGTGTATATATATATATATATACATATATATATATAATAGTTTTATACACCAAGGTCCTCATCTAAATACCATTTTTCAAAAAAATGTAAATGAAAGAGGAACAGAGTAAGTCAAGTGACCCTACAAGGAAGCAATCAACCAAATTCAGAATGTGGGAGATTGTTCAGAAGAACAGATCTAATTTCTTCAACAATAAATGTCATAAAAATTGGTGAAGGGAGAAGCAATTGATTATAAACTTAAAAATTTGGTTTGTCCCAAAATCCTCAGAGTTATCCTCATTTGGAAAAAAAACAATAACAATTAAAACACATTTTTGAGAAAATCAAGGATATCTTATTAAGAAATAAATGTTATATTTGTTGTGTGTGATAATGGCATTGTGGTTGTATTTTTGGTTTTCTTTTTTTTTTTTTTTTTTTGAGTATTTTAATTCTAGTATAGTTAACATATAGTGTTACATGAGTTTCAGGTGTACACTTTAGTGACAACATTTCCAGATATCACCTGTGCTCATCACATCAGTACGTTCCTTCATCCTCATCATGTGTTTCGTCCATTCCCACCCACCTCCGCTCTGATAACCATCAATTTGTTCTCTTTTTTTTTTTTCAATTTGTTCTCTTTAATTAGAGTCTATTCCTTGATTTGTCTCTCTCTTTATCTTTCTCTTTTTTTACACTTAGCTCATTTGTTTTGTTTCTTAAATTCCACATGCATGAAATCATATGGTATTTGTCTTTCTCTGACTGACTTATTTCACTTAGCATAATACTCTCTAGCTCCATCCATGTCTTTATCCTTTCATCAATCAATGGACACTTGGGCTCCTTCTGTAACTTGGCTATTGTAAATAATGCTGCCATAAACATAAAGGGTTCATGTATTCCTTTGAAATATATATATTTTTTTGTTCTCTGGGTAAAAATCCTGTAGGGCAATTGCTGGATCATTGGGTTCTTCTAGTTTTAATATTTTGAGGAACCTACATACTGTTTTCCAGGGTGGTTGCACCAGTTTGCATTCCCACCAACAGTGCAAGAGGGTTCTTTTCCTTCACATCCTCACCAACACCTGTCATTTCTTGTGTTTTTTATTTTAGCCATTTTGACAGGTATAAGGTAATTTCTTTTTTTTTTTAAGATTTTATTTATTTATTCGTGAGAGAAAGAAAGAGAGAGAGAATGAGAGAGAGAGAAGCAGAGGTACAGGCAGAGGGAGAAGCAGACTCCATGCAGGAAGCCTGATGCAGTGCTCTTGCTGGACTTCAGGATCACGCCCTGGGCCAAAGGCAGGTGCTAAACTGCTGAGCCATCCAGGGATCCCCTGAAGTGATTCTTATTGCATTTTTAAGGCCTGTCTGTTAGAGATGCATACTGAAGTATTTTCTGATAAAATGTTATTATGGGTGGAATTTGATTTAAAATATTCCAATAATGCTTGTCAAAACTGTGTATTGGGATGGGGAAGGGTCATTGATGGCACGACTGACAGAAGGTTGATGACTATTGCACATGGATGATGAGGACAAGGAGATACACTGATGCTCTCTCTGTACTTTTGCAAACGTTGAAAATTTCCATAGTAAGGGTGGTGAGGTTATAAGTGATTTATCGTTCCTTTTCAGTATTTTTCTAATTTTTAATATGTTAGTCGTACAATAAAATTTTGAAATATTTTAAAAGTATGTCTTATAATTTAAATGTATTCCTATTTCTAATGCAATTTGTTCATGCTTTATGTGCTACTGCCAATTTTTCAAGTTTTGAGAAATGAATTTTGACATTTTGAGGAAAAGTGCCATCTTCCATCACAAGTGCAGTTTTGAAGTTCAATTGAGATCACATTTCTGAAAATACAGTGTAGCTATCATAGTATTATCCAAATGTACTGTAATTTGTTGTTGACTTGCTTTTTCCTTTCCTTTTTTTGTTACTATAATCCAGACTGTTAGCACACATATACAAGCTTATGGACTTTTGTCTTATATTCCAGCATATTATTTACTATTACTTGACTTCAGTAGTTGTTTTACTTACTTCTGGTTCTATTCTCTTTTCCCAAGATTCACCTTAAATCTCCTTTATTTATTTATTTACTTATTTATTTGTAAAAATTGTATTTATTTATTCATGAGAGAGAGGCAGAGACAGGCAGAGGAAGAATCAGGCTCCCTGCTGGGAGCCCCATGTGGGACTCGATCCCACAACCCTAGGATCATGCTCTGACCCAAAGGCAGATGCTCAACCACTGGCCACACAGGCATCCTGATAATTGTCTTTCTCTGATTGACTTATTTCGCTTAGCATAATACTGTCTAGTTAAATCTCTTTTAAATAACTGCTATATGCAGAGTGATTATCTTTGGATGACTTTTCATATTCATCTTAAGAGTATGCCCATTAGACGGGTGCCCAGATGGCTCAATCGGTTAGGCATCTGACTCTTGGTTTCCACTGAGGTCATGATCTTTGAGTCAAGGGATCCAAAGCCCCGCGTCAGACTTGAGCTTAGTATGGAGTCTGCTTGGGATTCTCTCTCTCTACCTCTGCCCCTCCCCTCAGTTGCTTGCAGACATTCTCTATCTCTAAATAAATAAATAAAATCTTAAAAAATAAAAAATAGTATACTCATTAGGAATTCTCACATTCCCCTCTCAAAATAAACTACCACATTCTCAAGAGGTAAATGTAAAATGTCTTGGAGCATGGAAAATATTGAGGTAATGCTAATAATAATGATAGTAGTAATTTCCTCTCCCCTCAATTTCTCTCCTTCTGCTTCTTCCACCTGTGTCGGACCCTCCTGTTATTGTCCTGTGCCCATGCACCTACTGCTTCCAGGCCTCATCGTCCATTTCATTGGGACTATTCATTTTATTTCTTAGATCCTTTTCCTCTGATTTATTTTTCCTCTTGATTTATCCATATACTCTTTTCCTGTCTCTACCTTTCTACTATTGGTATTATCCCAAACTTCTCTCTTAAGAAAAGGCAGTCATTTAGACTCTTTGCTTTATGTGTACTGTTTTGTTTGCAGCCGTGCTGTCTTGCTTCACATCAGCTCCATCACCAGAAATCCATTGTTTTTGTTTTCTGTCTCATTCTAAGCCTTGCTTCATTGCACTACAGTCTCATGTGGCCTTCATTTAAAAAAAAAAAAAAAAAAAAAAAACACTCATTGGAGCAGGAGTAGTCAATTTATTTCTTTAGATTCACATTTTATTTATTGGCTTGAGTCTGGCCTGGTTGTGTCCCTCTCAATTTTGTTATGACCAGCTACTCAGAACCCATCAAGCCCACAAAGGGACTCTTGGGGATTGTGAATCCAACTCCTTCATTTTAATGATGAGAAGCCACAAGCCCATGCTTCCTGATTGCTAGTCCAGTACTGGAACTCTTTTCCCAACACCTCAATTCTTCATATACTTTAAAAGTCATGTTTTATATTTCCATAATCCTATTGCCCTTGCAATGGGCTTTCACATCTATCTTCTCATTTGCATGTAGTCTAAAAAGCCATTCCTGACCTCTAACTCCTAATCACAGCAACCACAACTTTGGGATACTCCTGCCCTGTGACTGTCCTTCCCTGTTCTGGGCACTTGGCTAATAGCACAGAATCCTGCACTGTGTTTTCTCTAATGCTTTTCCACTCTCTGGAGAACAAATTTTGTCATATGTTCTGTTACCATGGTTAACACTTGCCTTCAGTCCTATCTGGAATCATTAAAAATGTGCATAACATATATGTGTGTGTGTGTGTGTGTGTGTGTGTGTGTATCCTTATAAATATTATGTTAACAAAAATCACTTGTGGTGGAGGGGAAGTAGAAGAGTAAAAGAAGGGTATACTTCCTCCTACACAAACCCACTAAGAACCTCCTGAAAAGAGTTAAGCCGAAGGAGGTTCACTTCAACACCAAAAGCAAAACAGCCAAGCTACCCCTCGAGAGAACCTTTCTGTCCCACTCGCGTCTTAGAAATCTTTTCGCTGCTTTCTCTCTTTTGTTTGTTACCTTTTTTCCTTCTCTGGGATGCCCCATTCTAGCATGCACATAATTCTTTTTTTCTGGAGATTAGTTATGTCCTTTTCTTCCAAATATGCCGTACTTTTTGTTTTTGTTTTTTGCCTGACAACATATGCCGAAAGGGATGGGAGGAAAATCAGCCTCTCCCATTCTGCTCCCCAGCCTGCAATGTCAACACAGGCAGAAACAGTGTTTTCCACCCGGGGTGTCCTTAACACCTTGTATAGCCCCCTACCATGTGCAGGCCCTTAGCCTGTGCAGATCAATGAAGAAATGGAAGCTCTTAATGGGATTTCCATGGCATGCCCACTTTGCCCAATTTCTCATGCAGCCTCTCTATCTCTAGAATTTACTCTACCTATTTAAGAACATTGCCAGCTGCTGTTAGACACGTTTATCATTGAGACCATGATGACTTCATCTCACCATGCATTGATCCTCAATACAGCCCCTTAAGGAAAGCAGAGAACTTTACAAAGAAAGTGGTTAAAAAAGAGAGAAATCAAGCCACTTGTTCAAAATCAGTTACCAAGCTGGTGACAAACCCTGAATGAGCTTGAACTCGAGTCTCCAGCCGGCCGAGAGTTCAGTGCTCTTTATATTTAAGGCACACGGTTTCTTAAGAGTAGATGAACTGGAATATAAAACAATTTGCCTAAGTGCAGGGTTCCCTATAAGAGCGTACGGAGAGTGATACATGGCACTGGCAGCATTTGGCCATGGGTCCTCCTGGTCCCTCTCGTATCTTTTGTTTATGTACCAACTTGACTTGGGCAGCAGGCAGGTAGCACAACAGCTGTCAGGATGAATTGAGGCCACAGTTTTATGTTGCTGAATGTGTTGAGTCATTTCCTTGAGTTCACACTTCTGCCTTACTCTGTCTTCTAAGTTATTTTCACAACTTTAATCTCTCCTTTATTTTGACAGTTGAGATTTTTTTTTTGAGACATTATCCAAATGAAATATTGATTCTCACTTATGAGTCCCTAATCCTTCCTCAGGAGAAATGGCTATTTCTTTGATACAATAGTTAAAGCAGTAGGATTAAAAGTGCTTTTACGAAGACATTAAAAAGTTGTTTACAAAAAGGATGGTTAATTTAAAGAAAATAGAAACTGAAACTAGAAATGACTGCCATCAGCTTTCTCTAATATCTTTCTCTAATCTTTTCCCCCCTGCGATGTAAATTGAAAGCCTTTTTTAAAAAGACTGTTACATTCAGGTGAGGAAAACAAAAACAAAAAACAACTAGCCAAAACACTGAATTAGTTGGTAGACTTAGAATTTCTAGCCACCAACTATTTTATATTCTTTTGTAATATAGTTATTTCTTCAGCCCTCTCTGATACTGTGTTTAACTCATCTCCAAGTAGGGAAACTCTCATTTCTCTATCATTTATCATTCTTTGATTTTAATCTTTTATTTGATAAAAACTCAGCTTCTTTTTATATATAAATATTATTAGTAATCTAAAAGTATCATTTGTCAATGAAGAGGATAAACCAACTTGGGAAATAGAGAATCGGGTAATCACCATGGGAGAAATGAGCAAAGAGAGGAGTCCCCCCCAGCCGGGGGAAAGCCAGTCAGGGCTGCAGCATGAAAATACTAGAGAAGCTTGTTGGAAGGGCAAGACCTGATATAGTTTATCTTTACACTTTTAAAAGATTTTACTTCTTGCCTCTGCTTGAATGCCCTCTGTCATTTATTATAACTGAATTTATTGTTTCAATAGTGTTGTACCTAGAGTCTTGACCACAGTCAAAACAAACAAATCACTGGATCTAGCTGAAGCCATCGATAAATGACATGGTAGGGATTCATGCACAGATTTGCTCTATCGCCTTCTCACGTTCTCTTACCATCAATCCATCTAGCTCATGCTTTCTGAAGGTCATCAAAGGTCAATATAATTTCAATAAGGATTTTTTTTTTTATTTCAGTAAGGTTTTAACTGAAGGATGGCCCTAACATTGAGTGAACATCATGCATGTTTATAACCAAAAAGCCACTCCCTCTGCTGAATGCTCACCTTCTGCAGAAGTCCCTAGCTTGTGTCACATTTCCCAACAGTGCTCATACTGTGATGCATTGGCCATTGATTCCCATAAGCCCAGTTGCCCCAACATTGATGATCCACATAATCTCAGTTATTTGCCTGGCTTTGTCAAAGCCATTTCATTTCCTGTCTTTTTTGCTCACATTGTTTCTACCTGGAATGTCCATATGCACCTACTTCATTTTCCACTTCATCATTCCACCATCCATATGCTCTAGAGACTATCCATCATCAGAACTGCATTATCTGACTCTCCATCAAAAAGCTTCCCCTGAACTCACCCTGAAATAACATTTTTCTCTGCTAAATTACCACTTGTCATAGATTAGTGCATGGCTTTTCTAACTATCATGAAATGGAATAGATGAAAGAAGATGGAACTTGAAAGGAAATCTGCTCTTTGAAGGTAGGCCTAGGGAAATAGGCTCTAGCTGGAGGTGATGTATGGTCTAAATAGTATTTTCAGGATCTGAAGATGGTAACAACTAAAAACCAGTGTGAGCCCAGACAAGCTGTCAGTGCTGGTCCTCAAACTAGGTACTTGAATGAATGGACAAATCAACTTGGGGAATTGTATCAGCAAATGGAAGAAGGGCAGGAAGGAGTTCAGTACAAAACTATTGAGGAAAAATGGCTAAGAGATAGGAAGACTAATGCATGGCCTAAATTGCTAGAACTTAAGGCTATTACTAAGGCACTAAATCAATTATAGGGGCATCGGACAACATAAAAACATAGGTTAGGTCAAGATGAGCAGTAAGGTGAAATAATACTGAGTCTGGCAACACCGAGCTAGAAATATTTAAATCCTTCTTGCCAAAGATAATATAAAGGACATTTGTTGGTTCAGGGTGAATTTCAGGTCTTTTGTAAAGAAGGCTAGAACAAAAATATTCTCTTCCACTGAAAGGGAACAGTGAAGCATAAAACCCCAAATTTAGCTGCAGGTTCCATCACCTGCTGATTTGTGTGTATGGAGCATGAAAGGAAGGCGCAGAAACAAAAGCATATAGAAAAAAATAGAAGGCAGCATTTACTTGCAAAGAAATGTGAGGAAGTCAGACTTCAGAAGAACTGGCCCAACAAATTAAAAAATAGGACAAGTATTTTTAAACAAACAAACAACATTATGAATTCTCAAGCTCACATCAATCTGTTCATGGTGGAAAGCAGCAATTTTATTGTGGTTACCATATTCAACAAAGTTCACAACTATTTTCAGACAACGGCATTGGCAAAAGTCAAGGGCAAAGTCATTTCCATTTAGGAGTTTGCAACTTTCAGGGAATACTCCAGGTTTTATTTGGAGGACAGAACGAGACAGAGAAATCCTTTTATTTTTTTTATTTATATCACAGCAGCATATGAGGGGTTTTCTTTCTTCCCTGGTGAGATATGATGCACATGCTTACAGTGGTGGCAGTGCCAGGTGTCACTTTCTGTTTGTACAGCCCTTTTTATGGTCATGATTCCCTGCCCCCATAGAACACAGTTGTCTGCCTATATTTGCTTAACAATGTTCTCAATGAATATTATTGATTTTATATTTTAATTAGACTCATTTTATTTGCATAAGTATAACAAGAAATGTTGATTAATATATCATCACCTCCTCGTAGGTTTTGGTTTTTTAAATAAAACAATATGATAATAAGACCCAAGACTTTACTTCTAGTTGTAGGTTTGTAAAGCCTTTATGGCTTTAATTTATTTTCATGTGTTTATTAGTTCAAGTGAGAGCATACTATACCACCCAGTTCACCTCTGTCTGATTTCATCTGTGGTATTTATAATTTTAAGAGTGTCCTTTTCCCAAAAGATATCCAAATCTCTCTGTATCCATACCCTACCAGAAAGTGACATTCTTTCCCACCTGCAGGGCAGAGAGTCCCTTGTCCATTAGGGCAAGTACCAGATGAGTTTCTTGAAGGATGCTGTAGGCATCGCTCTGTATGCAAAACACAGAGCCTGTTTTTATTACTGAATTTGTCTTATCTACTTAAATGTAATTTATAGCCTGTTTATGTTAAAATTTGATTTTTCCCATCACATGGTGGTAGAAAAGAGGACAGATTCTTATTGAAGCAATAGGAATAACCACACTCTCATGGAAAGTAAAGGTTTTTATTAACAGGAAATTCATAACGATTATAATGAATTTTATACCCATGGTGTATTAAATCTCAACGTTTTTTAAAAAGTTAATTTCCAAAGCAATAAACAGAAATCTAAAAAATAGCCTTTGCTGATGTCTTTCAGAACCCAGGACATAATAGTCTGACATTAAAATTTTTATTTTCTAGTTAATGTTGGAAAATAATCTATCTTATGCCAAGCCAATCTGAAAATTAGTACTTATTTACATAGTAGATACAGAAAAATTTTGCCATATTTATGTTAAATGCAACACTCTATTCATCTATAAGTAAGGCTTTCTCAACTCTTTTTTAGAACAACCAAAAATGATGTTAGAGGAGAATGCTCATGTTGAAATTCAAAGCTGATTCGCCATTCTGTACCTTACTCCTATATGGAAATTTGACCATTTTACCACAAAAAATAAATCTTTAACATTTAGCATTTCTTGAAAGGATTTTTGAGGAGAATCTCTATTCCCTCAGATGGCAATGTTGCTATGGGTATGAAAGGATGGGCTCCAGAAGGACTATTTCTAATCTGGTAGGACACTGTAAAAAAACACTACAACGCAAAGAGGATACTGAACCCTGATCATTAGATTTAATGAGACAAAATGATTATTAAAAGTGAGAAGGTTTTTTAAAGAATTATTCAAACTTATAGTAAGATCAAAAATGTTGTCTTCACTAAATGAAAATCCTTTGCTATCTGGAAGAGGATAACTTTTTACTGTTTCTACTAAGAGCAGGCCAGTATACAAAGATTGATTTATCAATTTATCAAAAAGTAAACCCAAATACTATTGCTTCTTTTAGGTCATCTGTATAAGAAATTACAGCAAAAAACCTCAAAAGCCCTTTAATGTTTTATATTTAAACTCATTAATATTGAATCAACTTAGTGGAAAAATTGTAAATATTTTATTGCTCATTTAAACTCATTTTTGCACTTATTATAAATTATGATAAATAAATATATTTCCCTCAGCTATTCTACTATTATTATACAACCTCAAATTTATATTTTAAAGTCTAATTTCACATTCTGGCACAACCACAGCAATTTTACTTTTAGAGAAAATTACTCCCAACCTGCCTTGATAAACAAAAACACATTAATATCTTGTGTGCACTTTCCTTGCATCCACATTGACTTAAATTCTTAAAGAAGTAAAAATGAACATGTGCAGTAGTGGGTCCTAAAGGTGTTTGTACATGCTGTTCATTTTCTTATCTGACAGTCATTCTATAATGTATAAAAATAAGGGACATGGTTTTACTTGAGTAGGCAGAGATTATTATCTTAGCATAATATTAGTCCAAGTTCTCAAAGTTAACTAGTATATTAAAATTCCATTTAAGTTGACACATTACATAGAAACAAAAATTTATACTAAAGTTCTGTCAGATATGAAATTTGAAGTTTTTTCTAAACAAGGTTAGTGTAATTTTCCCAAGGCAGTATAATGATTTGTAGCCCTATCTCAAGTTACAGGAACAAAACCTCTTAAAAGACAATAGTTACTATAATTCAATTTAATTGAACCATAAGCCAGCATAGGCCATTTTGAGAGCTCCGATTAATTAAGGTATTTTATAAATTAGAAAAAAATATGTGTACATTAATTCCAACATTGTGATAAAGTCAGGAAGAAAACTTATAATTCATTTAACCCCAAATTATCAAACATACGCATTTACCCAAGGATCCCATTATTAGAAGAATTACTGAACTTTAGTGTAAGTGAAATAGAAAAAACCTTTCAACTTTTGTTGAAAGTAACAAAGTCCTTAGCTTTTGTGCTTCTTATGCACACCTGCCTTCTTTTGCTATAATCCCAAACCAACAAGCAAGATTCAACTCGAGAAACTAAAACCTCAAAGTTTTTGTTCCTCAGCAGAACTACAGTCTGCAAATCACCTGTGTTTATGTAAATAAGCAAATGAAAGCAGCTCCATTACATTTAAGACTTGTTTACCCTAATTCATTCATTTTCCTCAGAGATAGTAAAATATAACAGAACTTGTTCAAAATATATTTACATCATACAACAAGAGGTCCTCTTTAAATTCTGGGCCAGCCATGATTTTCTCCCTATTTTATTAGATGCATTTTTGTGCCATTTATTTGTAGTCCTCATCCAGCCAGATTGTTGGTCAAGTTAGGGACATAATTATTGAGGTTAAGTAATTCTTATAGTTGGTATATAGAACATTTCTTGCATCTTCTTGTGACTCATTTTTTGCATATCTGTGAGATTCTCCTAGTTCTGTTTTTTGTTTTGTTTTGCTTTTGGGGTATTTGTTTGTTTGGTTGGTTGGTTTTGGTTTTTGAGAGAAAAGAGAGAGGAATGAGTTTCCAGAAGACTCAACTGGAGTCTGAGTCAAACGCAGAAATTTCCACTACAAAATGTATTGGGGCTCACTAATGTTTGGTTTCTGCAAGCCATGCAAAACCCTCTTAAAAGTTAGAACTTTCCATTTTACAAACCATGTGAAATTGCCTTCCTTAGCTATTGCTACAGTAGTGACTCAACTTACATGAGCATAAGAATCACTTGGAAGGCTTATTAAATATATATTCTTGGCTTTCACTGGGCAATATGTGCTTCAGCAGGTAAGGTCCAAAAACTTAACAAGTTCCCAGGTAATGCTGGTACACTGGACGACAGACCATTTTTGAGAACTCATGTCCCAGAATGTTCGATAACTGACCAATTTCTGTGCCAAATTAATCTGCCAAAATTTCATGAGAGAGAGAGAAAAAATGAAACAGTAGTTACACTTAAAAACAGACCACTTTAAAGGCTAAGTAAACGTTCTTCACAAGAATGAAGGGAAAACTTATTTCGCACCCACAGAAAGCTTTAAAATCTAATTCATATGCCAGAAAGAAGCATAGAATGCCAAAATTTACTGACCCAGATCTCAAAGGGAGATGAGAGTCTCAGAAGTTCTCTCCATTCCAATGGGCACAAAAATTTTGAGCTTCTGTTATTTTGCAAAAATTAAAAACACAGAGGATGCTAGAAGGTATCATCAAAGTCTTCAATACAAAAAGACCAAAAAAGAAAAAGGAAAAAAAAAATATTAAGGACTATCTCCTAGATTCCCCAACACTTTCACCCAAGAGAAGATGTCTCCTTAATATTACCCAACAAAATCAAAGAATAAATTAATATGGTAAAAATTTGTTATTCTTGCTTCCTTGAAATTTTATTAAGAATTTCAGGGTAAAACAAACAGAGGGTTGCTAGAGGGGAGGTGGGCAGGGAGATGAGTTAAATGGGTGATGGGTATTAAGAAGGGCACTTGTTATAAGCACTGGGTGTTGCATGGAGATGATGAATCACTAAATTCTACACCTGAAATTATTTATTTATTCATGAGAGACACAGAGAGAGGCAGAGACATAGGCAGGGGAGAAGTAGGCTCTTCATAGGGAGCCTGATGTGGGACTCGATCCCCGAACTGGGATCACGCCCTGAGCCAAAGGCAGATGCTCAACCACTGAGCCACCTAGGGGTCCCTCTATACCTGAAATTAATATTACACTGTATGTTAACTAACTGATATTTAAATTAAAACTTGAAGAAGAAAAAGAATTCCAGAGTAAAAAAAATCATCACTTTCCAATCTTGTTTTCCTAGGTGCAAAAATAAGGATGAATGGTCATGAGTTCTTCAATTGCCTCAACGGAGGCTGACCCTTTTAGTGATATAATGGAGGATAAATTGGAACCAATGCCCCCAGGGTCACAAAAATAGGCTGTGCAAAGTGGTTCACTAAGCTTTCTTAACAATTTGCAAGGAATTTATATTTAAGTGTTTGCCCTTCATAAAAACTATAAAATTCTATAAATGTAATTTGACTTTGCCACTTCAACTCATATAAACAAATTGCTTTACTTACTTATTATACCATGAGAAAGTTCCCTCAAGTCAACAAACAAAAATTAAAACTGTTGCAAAACTGTGTAATTTTTACATATAGGTATAAATAATACATATGTGTGTGTATTTTTGTGTAGGTGTGTGAACGTATATATGTGCATATAACTAAATTCTACAAGTCATTTATTTAATCATTCTCCTACTGATGGAAATTTACCAAGGTCCCAAATTTTTCCTACAATAAACAAAGTGGCAATAAAATTCTAATTTTCTGGAATATGTCTACTTTCACACTGGTGTTTTAATTTCCATAGGCTCAAGTCCCCAAAAACTGCTAAGTCAAGGGTTTTTTTTTTTTTTGTCTTTAAAAATAATAGCAATAATTATTGCCTTATTACTTCACAGGAAGGTTCCAATTCAGATTTCCACCAACAACATATAATGTTGGTATCCCTGAATCCTCACCAGCACTGAATTTTTAAAATATAGTCTAATGGAACAGAAAAAATTAGTTTGCTTTTCAATTTCAAATTCCCTGATACTACTGAAATTAAGCATCAACATTACTCCTTTAAAACACAAATACTGAAAACATGTGTAATTATAATAAATGTCAAGACTCTAGCAGCCAAGAGCCCTGGTAAATTAAATATCAGAATTCCCAAGCGAACACAGCACTAGCTGTGGAGCTGGGAAATTCTTATATAAATCCTAGCTCTTTCACCTACTAGTTTGTAAATGTGGGCAAGTTGCTTAACTTTTCTGTTTTAGTCCCTATGATACTTAGTTGGACTAAATCATCATCCTTATTTCTTGAGGTATTATGATAATGTCAAGGAACAACCTCTGTTGAAGTGGTTAACACAGATCCTGGCACTCAGAGAGCAATAATAAACATTGGCTAGGATTATGAGGATGCTTACCATCTTCTGATATGCTTTCACTGCTTTTCTCCCTAGGATCTTGAGTGAAACGTGGTTATAGAACAAAGCACAGAATGATGTCAATCTGATGACCTCAATGCATTCACATTTGAAATACCTTAAAATATTTTGCTGGCAAAACAAAAGATACCTCCTATCCTAAGAGGCATGATCCTTTCTTTAAGCTGTATAGGCAAACAATATTATAAAGTGAAAACAGCAGCACCAAAAACAAAAATAAAAACAACTAAATGAAACTAGACGCAAGAAAACACATCCACATAAGCCTTCCTAGTGAGTTCATGAAATTCCTAATGGTGAGATGGTAATGTTTTAAGGATTACAATTTCTTCACAAGTGACTAGGTGGCCCCTGTGAAACCATGTTATCAGTTCACCCACTCACCTCACTGTTCCTCTTTCCAGTATTTTTACATCTTTATCGTTTCTGTAAATTCACGAATTCTTTCCGACATTATATTCTTATACTTTGAGCCATTTTTGTCAGTTTTCTTTTTTAAGATTATTAATTTATTTGGAGGGGGATAGAGAGGGAGGGAGAAACTTAGCAGACTCTGTGCTAAGTGCAGACCTGTTGGGGGGCTCAATCTCACAACCCCGAGTTCAGGACCTGAGCAAAACCAAGAGTTAGAGTCTTAACCAACTGCGCCACCCAGTCACCCCCATTTTTATCAGTTTATGATAAACTTTCTCAAATGGTAGTTTGTCTTTGTTTATCCTTGGCTGATTCAAAGCACTTGGTATAATTTCCTTTAAGTGGTCTCCTCCCATTTCACAACACTGCATTATTTTCAATTAATTCCCAATAAACTCTTAATTGTCCATGCTCTGTTAGAGTTAACAGTTAATCCCTGTTTAAGCTAATGGTTTCAACTTCTTCAACAAACAAATCTTTCATGAAAGCTGCTGACAACCCAGAGTATTAACTGAGTCTAGTTTCATTATTTCTCACGTTCCTTAATCTTTCTCTCTCTTATTCTTTGGGAAATAGTCATAGCATCTGGTGCTAGTATATGACATGTTAAAACCTAGAGAACTCAGTTCAAGGAGTCAAACTACTCTCCTTAAAACTGATATGAACTGCTTGTATACCAAGCTTCAGATGACAAGACCATAACTTGGGTAGTGGTACTCTCCAGCCCATTCTCAACCATAAGGCAGAAAACAAATACATCTGACAATATGTGATTTCCCTCGTATCTTCCATGAGCACCAAGAATCAGAAGCCACTGTTGTATCAGATACAATGACACAATCTTTTTCAATTGGGATTAATTTTTCAAAATAGAAAAACTTAATGGTTATTTTTATTATAAAAGTAAATGCACTTATCATTTGTAAAAAGCACAAAAATGTCTAAAAGGAAAACGGAAAAAATTACCAGAGGTCTTACATCCCAGAGACAATCACTGTTAACACTTAGAAGTAAAATATCCAAATATTTGGATAAAATTATTTCCCCTCCCCAAATACTAGATTTTATTTTGAATAACCTGTGTTTCACTAATTATACGTAGCATGAAATAATGTCATCCCTTGACAATATAAACCAATCCATTATTTTACCTTGCTAGCAAGATAAATTTCATTGCATTAATATATGATATACCATGAAATATTTACTGAGGCCTCTGGATGGGAATTTAAGTTGCTCATAATTTTCTGATTATAGTTATAAACATTATAAATGTAATCTTTGCAAAAATATTTTTTCTGTGTTATTTGTGTAGGAAAATTACTAGAGGGATAATTGCTAGATCACAGATTTATAACAATTTAAATTTCAAGATATTGGGACTAATTGTCCTTCAAATTATTGTACAGAATTGTATTTGAGTTTTTCTCCCTTTCACTAGAGCCAATCATTTCAATTTTTGCCAAACTCTGAGATAGAAAAGAAAAAAAATCCAAACAATAATATACAAGGAGATTAATAGGTAGAAAAAGAAACACACAAATGACCAAGAGATGATCAATATCAGTCCAATCAGATTAGCGAAACTTTAAAGAATGCAATAATATTCAGTGTTAGCAAGTGTGTATTAGACATTCTCAAATGATACTGGTAGGAATATAAACTAGGGCCTTGTTTTGGAGGTTTATTTGGTCACAGCATTAAAGAATATTATATTCCACAGCACTTTCACTGAAGAATTTATCACAGAGATAATCTTGAAAAAATACATAAACCAAAATGTGTTATTGATGTTAGTGGCAGCAGATTATTTAAATAAAGCATAACATATTCATACAATGCAGTTGTAAAGGTAGTAATATCTTGGAGATCAATTATTTAAAGAACCACCAAACTTTCATGATATATGCCCATCAAATTATTATGTAATGTTATTTGTCAATTATATTTTAATAAAGCTGGGGAAAAATATAAAGCCTAGGTTTTGAACATCCTTTTGTATAATTCTAAAAGATATAGCCATATTTTCTCTAAACTTGTTTAAGATTTAGATTCTATATAGGGGATATTCTTAAAGTAATTTTTAGAAAGATGTTCAAGAAACCATCAACTGTCAATGAGTGAGCCAACAATGTGGTTTCATAGGAGATATCTATTCATCTAGAACCTTCGGAGGAAGTTCTAGATGTCTGGTGGTGCAGGACTACAGGAGGAAAATTTAAATTTTATTCTTAATCCATGACTTCTAAAAAGTTCCCTGTTACCTTCCTACATCCTTCCATAAGGACTGTTTATGTTCTACAGTAACTATTTTCTCCAGAAAAACCTTATAAAGTAGATACAAAAAGTGGCGTACAACTTTTGGGTCAAACTAATTTCATGTAATGAACAAAATTGTGTAATATCTTTTCTCAGACCTTTTTGTGATCTATCAATCCACTGAGTTAAATAGCTGAAATCACTCCCAAAACAAATCCTTTTGCAGTCAGCAAAATGAAGCAATTACATGAATAAGTTTTTCCACTTGGCCTATTTTTCTGCCCATGGTTATTAATCAGTCTCACTGACTACATTTTCCATTTTACATCCACTTTGAGGCACTACTCCAGGTGGCCAAACATTTCACATTACGTAAATAAAATAAAACAAAACCTTTGCCCATTGAGCAAATGGATGTACTTCATATCTAACTCTTCCAGCCTCTCTCAAATCATTCAGAAAACACAATATGGTTTCTATAAAAGGATACTCAATATTTTCATTTTATTTGGCTAACTGGAATTTCTTTAAGTGAAATATTACTCCAGCCAATCTTCCCCAGATAGCTGAATTAATTTAAGTTGATGCCCTGTTTTATCTAATGGCTCCTGAGATCTTTGTCTTGATTGTTTGTTCTTGCTTTGTCTCTTCTGAATTCAAAGTCTGGAGAATGCCCCTTCTGAAACTGCTGTTTTGCATAATGTGACTTTCAGATGACGATTCTTAACCCTTGCTACACATCATAACCACTATTTCTTTATACTAATACTCTAGACACAATCATGTAGAGATTCAGATTTAACTGGGACAAAGTGGGGCCAGGGTAATTTTTTAAAACTCCAAGTGTGATTCTGTTGGGCCCATACATGTTGGCCCTCAAGCAGGGCCAAATTTTACTCTATGTTAATGATACTTCTCTTAAATTTAATCCAGGTCCTTACAACCGATAGATTTCTGTAGGTTGATCTGCCCTGAGTGAACATGGCTATAACAAATCTACTCACAACATCTATGCCCTTCACAGGAATTCCAGTGTTACAAAGATTAATGGTTCTTAGGCCTGAGATCTTTAAATAATAGTAGTGTTTGTACTGCTCCCAAAGTCTGACGTGTGAACTGGGCATTGAAATACTTTAAATTTTTCCCAAATGATACCAATGTGCAGCCAAGGTTGAGAACCACCATATAGGGCCAAGATACTTAGACAATCC
>NW_023331366.1:0-45340 GCF_011100685.1 Canis lupus familiaris
GGGGAAGGGGCCCCGCGAGGAGCCGGGCTGAGGCCGGGCGAGTGTCCCCAGGACAGGAGAGCCCCGTCCCGGAGACGCAGGAGCTGCACCGACCTTCCCGGGCGGAAAGGGGTCCGGGGAGTTGGAGCAGGACCCGGGAGGGCGGGGATGCCCTCGGGCTCCCGGGACAGTAACAGCAAATGCGGGCAGGAGAGTGCGCCGAGTCCTAAGGGCTGAGGCGCACGGCGGGAAGGGGGACCGGAGCAGAGGGAGGGGCTCGGGGGGCGGTCGGGGAGGGGGCTGCGCGGCCACGGGAGCAGCTCGGAGGGGCTCGGGCAGAGGAAGAGGCTCGGGCGGAGGGGGCTGCGCGGTTCCAGGAGCAGCTCGGAGGGGCTGGGCGGCGCTCGCGGAGGGGTGCCGGCCCTCGGGAGCGCGAATCCAACAGCGCAAGCGGAGCACAGGGCGCCGGGACACAGCCCAGGATCCCGCCTCCCCCGGGACAGGCAGAGGCCGGGAGGGCCCAGGACAGCAGGACGCTCCTGCCCCAGCTGAGCAATCAGCGGCCCCGCCCGGAGCCTCCAGGCCCTGCAGACGGAGAGATCCGGAGCTGAATCCAGGTTTCCAGAGCTGCCCCGCCAATGGGGCTGTCCTCCTGCGGCCTCAGGGGGTAAACAACCCCACTGAGCCCTGCACCAGGCAGGGGCACAGCAGCTCCCCCAACTGCTAACACCTGAAAATCAGCACAACAGGCCCCTCCCCCAGAAACAGCTAGACGACAACTTCAGGAGAAGCCAAGGGACTTAAAGAACACAGAATCAGAAGAGATACTCCCCGGGGTTCTTTTTTTTTTTTTTTTTTTTTGTTTTGTTTTGTTTTGCTTTTGATTTGTTCCTCCCCACCCCCTTTTTTTTCCTTCTTTTTCTTTCTCTTTTTTTCTTTTTTTTTTTTTTCGTTTTTTTTTCCCTTTTTTTTTTTTTTTTTCTCTTTTCTTTCCTTCTTTCTTCCTCTCTTTTTCTCTTTTCCCAATACAATTTGCTTTTGGCCACTCTGCACTGAGCAAAATGACTAGAAGGAAAACCTCACCTCAAAAGAAAGAATCAGAAACAGTCCTCTCCCCACAGAGTTACAAAATCTGGATTACAATTCAATGTCAGAAAGCCAATTCAGAAGCACTTATATACAGTATGGTGGCTCTAGAAAAAAGTATAAAGGACTCAAGAGACTTCATGACTGCAGAATTTAGAGCTAATCAGGCAGAAATTAAAAATCAATTGAATGAGATGCAATCCAAACTAGAAGTCCTAACGACGAGGGTTAACCAGGTGGAAGAACGAGTGAGTGACTAGAAGACAAGTTGATAGCAAAGAGGGAAACTGAGGAAAAAAGAGACAAACAATTAAAAGACCATGAAGATAGATAAGGGAAATAAACGACAGCCTGAGGAAGAAAAACCGTTTAATTGGGGTTCCCGAGGGCCCGAAAGGGACAGAGGGCCAGAATATGTATTTGAACAAATTCTAGCTGAAAACTTTCCTAATTGGGAAGGGAAACAGGCATTCAGATCCAGGAAATAGAGAGATCCCCCCCTAAAATCAATAAAAAACCGTTCAACACCTCGACATTTAATTGTGAAGCTTGCAAATTCCAAAGATAAGAGAAGATCCTTAAAGCAGCAAGAGACAAGAAATCCCTGACTTTATGGGGAGGAGTATTAGGGTAACAGCAGACCTCTCCACAGAGACCTGGCAGGCCAGAAAGGGCTGGCAGGATATATTCAGGGTCCAAATGAGAGAAGAACATGCAACCAAGAATACTTTATCCAGCAAGGCTCTCATTCAAATTGGAAGGAGAGATAAAGAGCTTCCAAGACAGGCAGCAACTAAAAGATATGTGACCTCCAAACCAGCTCTGCAAGAATTTTAAGGGGGCTCTTAAAATTCCCCTTTAAGAAGAAGTTCAGTGGAACAGTCCACAAAAAACAAGACTGAATAGATATCATGATGACACTAAACTCATATTCTTCAATAGTAACTCTGAATGTGAACGGGCTATATGACCCATCAAAAGGCGCAGGGTTTCAGACTGGATAAAAAAGCAGGACCCATCTATTTGCGTCTACAAGAGACTCATTTTAGACAGAAGGACACCTACAGCCTGAAAATAAAGGTTGGAGAACCATTACCATTCGAATGGTCCTCAAAAGAAAGCAGGGGTAGCCATCCTTATATCAGATAAACTAAAATTTACCCCAAAGACTGTAGTGAGAGATGAAGAGGGACACCATAATCATACTTAAAGGATCTATTCAACAAGAGGACTAACAATCCTCAAATATATGCTCCGAATTGGGAGCTGCCAAATATAATAATCAATTATAACCAAAGTGAAGAAATACTTAGATAATAATACACTTATACTTGGTGACTTCAATCTAGCTTTTCATACTCGATAGGTCTCTAAGCAAAACATCTCCAAAGAAACGAGAGCTTTAAATGATACACTGGACCAGATGGATTTCACAGATATCTACAGAACTTTACATCCAAACTCAACCGAATACACATTCTTCTCAAGCGCACATGGAACTTTCTCCAGAATAGACACATATTGGGTCACAAATCGGGTCTGAACCGATACCAAAAGATTGGGATTGTCCCCTGCATATTCTCGGACCATAATGCCTTGAAATTAGAACTAAATCACACACAAGAAGTTTGGAAGGACCTCAAACACATGGAGGTTAAGGACCATCCTGCTAAAAGATAAAGGGTCAACCAGGAAATTAAGGAAGAATTAAAAAGATTCATGGAAACTAATGAGAATGAAGATACAACCGTTCAAAATCTTTGGGATGCAGCAAAAGCAGTCCTAAGGGGGAATACATACAATACAGCATCAATTCAAAAACTGGAAAGAACTAAATACAAAAGCTAACCTTACACATAAAGGAGCTAGAGAAAAAACAGCAAATAGATCCTACACCCAAGAGAAGAGGAGTTAATAAAGATTCGAGCAGAACTCAACGAAATCGAGACCAGAAGAACTGTGGAACCGATCAACAGAACCAGGAGTGGTTCTTTGAAAGAATTAATAAGATAGAAAACCATAGCCAGCCTTATTAAAAAGAAGAGAGAGAAGACTCAAATTATAAAATATGAATGAGAAAGGAGAGATCACTACCAACACCAAGGAATACAAACATTTTAAAAACATATTATGAACAGCTATACGCCAATAAATTAAGCAATCTAGAAGAAATGGACGCATTCCTGGAAAGCCACAAACTACCAAAACTGGAACAGGAAGAAATAGAAAACCTGAACAGGCCAATAACCAGGGAGGAAATTGAAGCAGTCATCAAAAACCTCCCAAGACACAAGAGTCCAGGGCCAGATGGCTTCCCAGGAGAATTTATCAAAAGTTTTAAGAAGAAATCATACCTATTCTCCTAAAGCTGTTTGGAAAGATAGAAAGAGATGAGTACTTCCAAATTCGTTCTATGAGGCCAGCATCACCTTAATTCCAAAGCCAGACAAAGACCCCACCAAAAAGGAGAATTACAGACCAATATCCCTGATGAACATGGATGCAAAAATTCTCAAACACAGATACTGGCCAATAGGATCCAACAGTACATTAAAAAATTATTCACCATGACCAAGTAGGATTTATCCCTGGGACACAAGGGCTGGTTCAACCACCCGTTAAAACAATCAATGTGATTATCATATCAGCAAGAGAAAAACCAAGAACCATATGATCCTCTCATTGGATGCAGAGAAAGCATTTGACCAAATACAGCATCCATTCCTGATCAAAACTCTTCAGAGTGTAGGGATAGAGGGAACATTCCTCGACATCTTAAAAGCCACTCTATGTAAAAGCCCACAGCAAATATCATTCTCAATGGGGAAGCATGGGAGCCTTTCCCCTAAGCTCAGGAACAAGACAGGGATGTACCACTCTCACCACTGCTGCTTCAACATTATGTACTGGAAGTCCTAGCCTCAGCAATCAGACAACAAAAGACATTAAAGGCATTTCAAATTGGCAAAGAAGAAGTCAAACTCTCCCTCTTCGGATGACATGATAATCTACATAGAAAACCCAAAAGTCTCCACCCAAGATTGCTAGAACTCATACAGCAATTCTGGTAGCGTGGCAGGATACAAAATCAATGCAGAAGTCAGTGGCATTTCATACACTAACAATGAGACTGAAGAAAGAGAAATTAAGGAGTCAATCCCATTTACAATTGCACCCAAAAGCATAAGATACCTAGGAATAAACCTCACCAAAGATGTAAAGGATCTACCCTCAAAACTATAGAACACTTCTGAAAGAAATTGAGGAAGCACAAAGAGATGGAAAAATTTCCATGCTCATGGTTGGCAGCATACCCTCCCCTCGGAGGCCTTTGTGTCTTTACTTCTTTTTCCCCGTCTTCCTACCTTGATAGATGCGCGAACTCTTCTCACTGTTGCATTCCAGCTGGTCTCTCTTTAAATCTCAGGCCGAATTCATAGATTTTCAGGATAATTTGAAGGTTTTCTAGGTAGTTTGGTGGAGACAGGTGATTTGGAGACCCTACTCTTCCGCCATCTTGCTCCTCCCTCCTCTCGATTCTTTTCGATTCTTTTCAATTCGATTCCATTCGATTCTTTTCCATTCAATTGTTTTGAATTCGATTTGATTCGATTAGATTTTTTTTAATTTATGATAGTCACAGAGAGAGAGAGAGAGAGGCAGAGACACAGGCAGAGGGAGAAGCAGGCTCCATGCACAGGGAGCCTGATGTGGGACTCGATCCCGGGTCACCAGGATCACGCCCTGAGCCAAAGGCAGGCGCCAAACCGCTGCGCCACCCAGGGATCCCTCGATTAGATTTTTTCGATTCGATTCTATTCGATCAGTTCGATTCCTTTCGATTCTATTCAATTCTATTCGATTAGATTCTTTTCTATTTGATTCGATTCCATTCTTTTCAATTCGATTCAATTCTTTTCGATTCGAATAGATTTTTTCGTTTTGATTCTTTTAGATTTGATTCAATTCGATTCTTTTCGATTCAATTCCATTCGATTCTATTTGATGCTTTTTGATTCTATTCTATTCTATTCGATTCTTTTCGATTGGATTCTTTTCGATTCAATTCGATTCGATTCTTTTCAATTCGATTAGATTCCTTTCGATTTGATTCCATTCAATTTGATTCTATTCTTTTTGATTCTATTCGATTCGATTATTTTCGTTTCAATTCGATTAGATTCTTTTCAATTCGATTCTGTTTGATTCGATTATTCTAGTATATTTGATTCGATTAGATTCGATTCTTTTCAATTCGAATCTTTTCAATTCGATTGCATTCGATTCTATTCGTTTCCAATCGATTCGATTCCAATCGATTCTTTTCGATTCGATTCCATTCCATTCGATTCAATTCTTTTTGATTCTATTCAATACGATTCAATTCGATACTCTTTGATTCCATTTGATTCTTTCCGATTCGATTTGATTCGATTCGAATCGATTAGATTCTTTTCTATTTGTTTCAATTCGATTCGATTCTTTTTGATTCAATTCTTTTCGATTTGATTCAATTCGATTCGATTTTTTCGTTTCGATTCTTTTGGATTCGATTCTATTTGGTTCAATTCGATTCTTTTCCATTCGATTCCATTCGATTCAATTCAATTCGAATCTTTTTGTTTCTATTCTATTTGATTTGATTCTTTTTGATTCAATTCGTTTCTTTTCGATTCACATTGATTCGTTTATTTTCAATTCGATTCGATTATTTTCTTTTCAATTCTATTCAATACATTTTGATTCTCTTCGATTCAATTCGCTTAGATTTGGTTATTTTCAATTCTTTTCAATTCATTTGATTCAATTCTTTTCGATTCGATTCGATACTTTTTATTTGATTCTTTTCGATTTGATTCTATTTTATTCAATTCAATTCTTTTCCATTCAATTCCATTTGATTCGATTCGATTCGATTCTTTTCGATTCTATTCAATTCTATTCGATTTGATTCTTTTGATTCGACCCGATTCTTTTTCATTCAATTCGATTAGATTCTTTTCGATTTGTGTGTTTTCGATTCAATTCCTTTCTTTTCGAATCGATTCGATTGGATTCTTTTTGATTCGATTCGAGCTTTTTTTTCTTTTCTTTCGATTCAATCCTTTTTGATTCGATTCTTTTTGATTCGATTCGATTTAATTCTTTTCGATTCGACACCTTTCGATTCGATTCGATTCGACTCGATTCTTTTCTATTCGATTTGATTCGATTTGAATCTTTTCTATCCCATTAGATTAGATTCGATTCTTTTCTGTTCGATTGGGGTCGATTCTTTTGTTTTCAATTCTATTCAATTCGATTGGATTCTTTTCTTTTTAATTCGATTCAATTTGACTCTATTTGTTTCTATTCTATTCTATTCTTTTATATTCAATTCGAATCAATTCGATTCTTTTCTTTGGATTCTATTCTATTCGATTTGACTTGATTCTTTTCAACTTGATTCGATTCCATTCGATTCGATTCGAATCTTTTCCTATGGATTCGATTCGATTCATTTCGATTCGATTAGATTTGATTCAATTCGATCCTTTTCTATTCTATTTGATTCAATTCTATTCAATTCTATTCAATTGTTTTCTATTCGATTTGATTCAATTCGATTCTTTTCTATTAGATTCGTTTCGATTCTTTTCTATTCTACTGTATCCTATTCGATTCTATTCTATCCTTTCTATTCTATTCATTTCGATTAGATTCAATTTGATTCGATTTTTTCTATTCAATTCATTTCGATTCGAATCGATTCTTTTCGATTTGATTTGATTCTATTCTATTC
Source organism: Canis lupus familiaris (assembly GCF_011100685.1). Classification (NCBI taxonomy): domain Eukaryota; kingdom Metazoa; phylum Chordata; class Mammalia; order Carnivora; family Canidae; genus Canis; species Canis lupus. The sequence continues at coordinate 6,848 of NW_023331366.1, forward strand.
TATTCGTTTCTATTCGATTCTTTCTATTTGATCCGATTCGATTATTCTATTCTATTCAATTTGATTCTTTTCTATTCTATTCTATTCGATTTAATTTGAATATTTTCTATTCGATTTGATTCGATTCGATTCTTTTCTATTCGATTCAATTCTTTTCTATTCAATTCGATTCAATTCGATTCTATTGGAATCTTTTCAATTCGATTCACTTCTATTCTTTTCTATTCAGTTCGTTTCTTTTCGGTTCGATTTGATTCTGTTTTTTATTCGATTCATTTCAATTCTTTTCTATTTGATTCTATTCTATTCTTTTCTACTCGATTCTATTCTATACGGTTCAATTCCTTTCGATTCAATTAGTTTCTATTCTCTTCGATATTATTCAACTCGATTCGATTCGAATCTTTTCTATTTGATTCAATTCGATTGAATTCGATTCTTTTATAATCGATTCGATTTGATTCAATTCGAATCTTTTCCTATCAATTCGATTCGATTCAGTTCGATACAATTCAAATCTCTTCTATTTGATTCGATTCGATTCTTTTCTATTCTATTCATTTTGATTAAATTCAATTTGATTCAATTTTTTCTATTCGATTTTATTCAATTTTTGATTCGATTCTATTCAATTCGACACTTCGATTCGATTTGATTTGAATCTTTTCTGTTCTATTCTATTCGAATCAATTCGATTCTTTTCTATTCGATCCGATTCTTTTTTATTCAATTCGATTCTTTTCAATTCGATTCAGTTCAATTCGATTTTTTTTCAATTTGATTCGATTTTATTTGATTCGACTCGATTGTTTTCGGTAAATTCTTTTCGATTGGATTTGATTTGATTCTTTTCGATTCGATACGATTCGATTCGATACTTTTCAATTCGGTTCGATTCGATTCTTTTCAATTAGATTCGATTCAGTTTGATTCTTTCGATTCTTTTCTTTTCATTTCGATTAGAATCTTTTAGATTCAATTCGATTGTATTCTTTTCGATTACATTCGAATTGTTTCGATTTTTTCGATTGGATTCGATTCGAATCAATTCGATTCGATTCTTTTAGTTTTGATTCTTTCGATTCAATACGATTCGTATTTATTCTTTTCCATTTGAATCCATTCGATTCTTTTCGATTCGAACCTTTCTATTTGATTCAATTCGATTCTTTTCTTTTTGATTCGATTAGATTCTTTTCTTCAATTTGATTCATTTCTTTTCAATTCGATTCTTTTCGATTTGATTTGATTCTCTTGAATTCGATTCTTTTCTTTTTGATTCGATTCAATTATTTTCATTCAATTCGATTTGATTCTTTTCAATTCAATTCAATCCGTTTTGATTCTCTTCAATTCGATTCGATTCTTTTTGATTTGATTCAATTTGATTCTTTTCAATTCGATTCGATACGATTCAAATCGATACATTTCTTTCGGTTTTGTTTCGATTCTTTTCCATTAAATTCAATTCTTCTTGATTCGATTTGATTCTTTTCAATTCGATTCAATTTTATTCATATTTTTTAAATTCGATTTGATTCAATTCGATATGACTCGAATATTTTCGATTCAATTGTTTTTGATTCGATTTTATTCGATTCTTTTCCATTCAATACGATTCGATTTGATTCTTTGCGATTTGATTCGATTCGATTCTTTTTGATTCGATTCACTTCTTTTGATTCGATTCAATTCGATTCTTTTCAATTATATTCGATTAAATTCGATACTTTCGATTCGTATCGTTTCTTTTCTATTCAAATCTTTTATTCATTCGATTGTATTCTTTTCGATTCCATTTGATTCGATTCGAATTTTTCAATTGGATTCGATTCTTTTCGATTCGATTCATTTCGAAATGATTCTTTTCGATTTGATTCTTTTCAATGTAATACGATTCGTTTCAATTCTTTCATTTGAATTGATTCGATTCTTTTCGATTCGATTGGATTCAAATCTTTTCGATTCGATTAGATTGTTTTCGATTCGATTCATTTCTTTCCGATTCGATTCTTTTCTATTTGATTTGATTCTTTTTGATTCGATTCGTTTCTGTTCATTCGATTCAATTCCATTCTTTTCAATTTGATTCGATCTGTTTTGGTTCATTTCGATTCGATTCGATTCGATTATTTTCGATTCGATTTGAACGATTCAATTCGATTCTTTTCTTTCGGTTCGTTTCGATTCGTTTCTTTTAGATTCGATTCGATTCAATTCGATTCGATTCAATTCGAATATTTTCAATTCTATTTCATTCGATTCAATTCTGTTCAATTCTTTTCGATTCGATTCAATTCGATTGAATTCGATTAGATTCTTTTCAATTAGATTTGATTCGATAGATTCTTTCGATTCGATTCATTTCTTTTCGATTGAATTCGATTCTATTCTTTTAGATTCCTTTCAATTAGATTCGATTTTTTCAATTGGATTCGATTCTTTTCGATTCGATTCTTTTTGATTCGATACGATCCGTTTCGATTCTTTTTGATTCAATTCGATTCTTTTCAATTTGATTCAATTAGATTCGATTCTTTTCAATTTGATTTGATTCGATTCTTTTTTATTCTATTCGATTCTTTTCGATTCCATTCGATTCAAGTCGATTTTTTCAATTGGATTCGATTCTTTTCGATTCGATTGGATTCGACTGTTTTTGATTCAATTCAATTCTTTTTGACTCGATTCAATTCGATTCGATTTTTTTCAATTAGATTTGACTCGATTCGATTGTTTCGATTCCATTCATTTCTTTTCGACTCGATTCTTTTCGATTCAATTCGATTCTATTCCTTTCGATTCCTTTCCATTCGATTAGATTTTTTCAATTGGATTCGATTCGAAAAGAATTGAAGAGAATCTAATCTAATCAAATCTAGTCGAAAAGAATCGAATCTAATTGAATATAATGGAAAATAATAGAATCGAAAAGAATCGAATCCAATCAAAAAAATCAAATCGAATCGAATCAAAATTAATCGAATATAATTGAATCGATCAAATCAAAAAGAATCGAATCGAGTCGAATCAAAAAGAATCGAAACGAGTAGAATCGAAAGGAATCGAACCGAAAAGAATCGAATCGAAAAGAAAGGAACTAGAATCGAAAAGAATTGAATCGAAATAAATGAATCAAAAGGTCGAATCGAAATGACAATAATCAAAACGAATCGAAAAAACCGAATCGAATCAAATCGAATAGAATCGACTCGAATTGAAAAGAATCAAGAAGGAGCAAGATGGCGGAAGAGTAGGGTCTCCAAATCACCTGTCTCCACCAAACTACCTAGAAAACCTTCAAATTATCCTGAAAATCTATGAATTCGGCCTGAGATTTAAAGAGAGACCAGCTGGAATGCTACAGTGAGAAGAGTTCGCGCATCTATCAAGGTAGGAAGACGGGGAAAAAGAAATAAAGAAACAAAGGCCTCCAAGGGGGAGGGGCCCCGCGAGGAGCCGGGCTGAGGCCGGGGCGAGTGTCCCCAGGACAGGAGAGCCCCGTCCCGGAGACGCAGGAGCTGCACCGACCTTCCCGGGCGGAAAGAGGCTCCAGGGAGGTGGAGCAGGACCCGGGAGGGCGAGGATGCCCTCGGGCTCCCGGGGACAGTAACAGCAACTGCGCGCCCAGGAGAGTGCGCCGAGCTCCCTAAGGGCTGCAGCGCGCACGGCGGGACCCGGCGGGACCGGCGGGACCCGGAGCAGCTCGGGGGGCTCGGGCGGCGGCTCCCCGGAGGGGGCTGCGCGGCCCCGGGAGCAGCTCGGAGGGCCTCGGGCAGAGGAAGAGGCTCCGTGCAGAGGGGGCTGCGCGGTTCCAGGAGCAGCTCGGAGGGGCTTGGGCGGCAGCTCCGCGGAGGGGGCTGCGCGGCCCGGGAGCGCGAATCCAACAGCGCAGACCCCGGAGCACAGGGCGCCGGGACACAGCCCAGGATCCCGCCTCCCCCGGGACAGGCAGAGGCCGGGAGGGCCCAGGACAGCGAGGACGCTCCTGCCCCAGCTGAGCAGATCAGCGGCCCCGCCCCGGAGCCTCCAGGCCCTGCAGACGGAGAGCTCTGGAGTTCCTGCCGGAGCTGAATCCAGGTTTCCAGAGCTGCCCCGCCACTGGGGCTGTTCCTCCTGCGGCCTCACGGGGTAAACAACCTCCACTGAGCCCTGCACCAGGCAGGGGCACAGCAGCTCCCCCAACTGCTAACACCTGAGAATCAGCACAACAGGCCCCTCCCCCAGAACACCAGCTAGACTGACAACTTCCAGGAGAAGCCAAGGTACTTAAAGAACACAGAATCAGAAGATACTCCCCGGTGGTTCTTTTTTTGTTTGTTTGTTTTTGTTTTTGTTTTTGTTTTTGTTTTTGTTTTGTTTTGCTTTTTGATTTGTTTCCTTCCCCCACCCCCTTTTTTTCTCCTTTCTTTTTCTTTCTCTTTTTCTTCTTTTTTTTTTCGTTTTTTTTTCTTTTTCTTCCCTTTTTTTTTCTCTTTCTCTTTTCTTTCCTTCTTTCTCTCCTCTCTTTTTCTCTTTTTCCCAATACAACTTGCTTTTGGCCACTCTGCACTGAGCAAAATGACTAGAAGGAAAACCTCACCTCAAAAGAAAGAATCAGAAACAGTCCTCTCTCCCACAGAGTTACAAAATCTGGATTACAATTCAATGTCAGAAAGCCAATTCAGAAGCACTATTATACAGCTACTGGTGGCTCTAGAAAAAAGTATAAAGGACTCAAGAGACTTCATGACTGCAGAATTTAGAGCTAATCAGGCAGAAATTAAAAATCAATTGAATGAGATGCAATCCAAACTAGAAGTCCTAACGACGAGGGTTAACCAGGTGGAAGAACGAGTGAGTGACCTAGAAGACAAGTTGATAGCAAAGAGGGAAACTGAGGAAAAAAGAGACAAACAATTAAAAGACCATGAAGATAGATTAAGGGAAATAAACGACAGCCTGAGGAAGAAAAACCTACGTTTAATTGGGGTTCCCGAGGGCACCGAAAGGGACAGAGGGCCAGAATATGTATTTGAACAAATTCTAGCTGAAAACTTTCCTAATCTGGGAAGGGAAACAGGCATTCAGATCCAGGAAATAGAGAGATCCCCCCCTAAAATCAATAAAAACCGTTCAACACCTCGACATTTAATTGTGAAGCTTGCAAATTCCAAAGATAAAGAGAAGATCCTTAAAGCAGCAAGAGACAAGAAATCCCTGACTTTTATGGGGAGGAGTATTAGGGTAACAGCAGACCTCTCCACAGAGACCTGGCAGGCCAGAAAGGGCTGGCAGGATATATTCAGGGTCCTAAATGAGAAGAACATGCAACCAAGAATACTTTATCCAGCAAGGCTCTCATTCAAATTGGAAGGAGAGATAAAGAGCTTCCAAGACAGGCAGCAACTAAAAGAATATGTGACCTCCAAACCAGCTCTGCAAGAAATTTTAAGGGGGCCTCTTAAAATTCCCCTTTAAGAAGAAGTTCAGTGGAACAGTCCACAAAAACAAAGACTGAATAGATATCATGATGACACTAAACTCATATCTCTCAATAGTAACTCTGAATGTGAACGGGCTTAATGACCCTATCAAAAGGCGCAGGGTTTCAGACTGGATAAAAAAGCAGGACCCATCTATTTGCTGTCTACAAGAGACTCATTTTAGACAGAAGGACACCTACAGCCTGAAAATAAAAGGTTGGAGAACCATTTACCATTCGAATGGTCCTCAAAAGAAAGCAGGGGTAGCCATCCTTATATCAGATAAACTAAAATTTACCCCAAAGACTGTAGTGAGAGATGAAGAGGGACACTATATCATACTTAAAGGATCTATTCAACAAGAGGACTTAACAATCCTCAATATATATGCTCCGAATATGGGAGCTGCCAAATATATAAATCAATTATTAACCAAAGTGAAGAAATACTTAGATAATAATACACTTATACTTGGTGACTTCAATCTAGCTCTTTCTATACTCGATAGGTCTTCTAAGCAAAACATCTCCAAAGAAACGAGAGCTTTAAATGATACACTGGACCAGATGGATTTCACAGATATCTACAGAACTTTACATCCAAACTCAACCGAATACACATTCTTCTCAAGCGCACATGGAACTTTCTCCAGAATAGACCACATATTGGGTCACAAATCGGGTCTGAACCGATACCAAAAGATTGGGATTGTCCCCTGCATATTCTCGGACCATAATGCCTTGAAATTAGAACTAAATCACAACAAGAAGTTTGGAAGGACCTCAAACACATGGAGGTTAAGGACCATCCTGCTAAAAGATAAAAGGGTCAACCAGGAAATTAAGGAAGAATTAAAAAGATTCATGGAAACTAATGAGAATGAAGATACAACCGTTCAAAATCTTTGGGATGCAGCAAAAGCAGTCCTAAGGGGGAAATACATCACAATACAAGCATCCATTCAAAAACTGGAAAGAACTCAAATACAAAAGCTAACCTTACACATAAAGGAGCTAGAGAAAAAACAGCAAATAGATCCTACACCCAAGAGAAGAAGGGAGTTAATAAAGATTCGAGCAGAACTCAACGAAATCGAGACCAGAAGAACTGTGGAACAGATCAACAGAACCAGGAGTTGGTTCTTTGAAAGAATTAATAAGATAGATAAACCATTAGCCAGCCTTATTAAAAAGAAGAGAGAGAAGACTCAAATTAATAAAATCATGAATGAGAAAGGAGAGATCACTACCAACACCAAGGAAATACAAACAATTTTAAAAACATATTATGAACAGCTATACGCCAATAAATTAGGCAATCTAGAAGAAATGGACGCATTCCTGGAAAGCCACAAACTACCAAAACTGGAACAGGAAGAAATAGAAAACCTGAACAGGCCAATAACCAGGGAGGAAATTGAAGCAGTCATCAAAAACCTCCCAAGACACAAGAGTCCAGGGCCAGATGGCTTCCCAGGAGAATTTTATCAAACGTTTAAAGAAGAAATCATACCTATTCTCCTAAAGCTGTTTGGAAAGATAGAAAGAGATGGAGTACTTCCAAATTCGTTCTATGAAGCCAGCATCACCTTAATTCCAAAGCCAGACAAAGACCCCGCCAAAAAGGAGAATTACAGACCAATATCCCTGATGAACATGGATGCAAAAATTCTCAACAAGATACTGGCCAATAGGATCCAACAGTACATTAAGAAAATTATTCACCATGACCAAGTAGGATTTATCCCTGGGACACAAGGCTGGTTCAACATGCGTAAAACAATCAATGTGATTCATCATATCAGCAAGAGAAAAACCAAGAACCATATGATCCTCTCATTGGATGCAGAGAAAGCATTTGACAAAATACAGCATCCATTCCTGATCAAAACTCTTCAGAGTGTAGGGATAGAGGGAACATTCCTCGACATCTTAAAAGCCATCTATGAAAAGCCCACAGCAAATATCATTCTCAATGGGGAAGCACTGGGAGCCTTTCCCCTAAGATCAGGAACAAGACAGGGATGTCCACTCTCACCACTGCTATTCAACATAGTACTGGAAGTCCTAGCCTCAGCAATCAGACAACAAAAAGACATCAAAGGCATTCAAATTGGCAAAGAAGAAGTCAAACTCTCCCTCTTCGCCGATGACATGATACTCTACGTAGAAAACCCAAAAGTCTCCACCCCAAGATTGCTAGAACTCATACAGCAATTCGGTAGCGTGGCAGGATACAAAATCAATGCCCAGAAGTCAGTGGCATTTCTATACACTAACAATGAGACTGAAGAAAGAGAAATTAAGGAGTCAATCCCATTTACAATTGCACCCAAAAGCATAAGATACCTAGGAATAAACCTCACCAAAGATGTAAAGGATCTATACCCTCAAAACTATAGAACACTTCTGAAAGAAATTGAGGAAGACACAAAGAGATGGAAAAATATTCCATGCTCATGGATTGGCAGAATTAATATTGTGAAAATGTCAATGTTACCCAGGGCAATATACACGTTTAATGCAATCCCTATCAAAATACCATGGACTTTCTTCAGAGAGTTAGAACAAATTATTTTAAGATTTGTGTGGAATCAGAAAAGACCCCGAATAGCCAGGGGAATTTTAAAAAAGAAAACCATATCTGGGGGCATCACAATGCCAGATTTCAGGTTGTACTACAAAGCTGTGGTCATCAAGACAGTGTGGTACTGGCACAAAAACAGACACATAGATCAGTGGAACAGAATAGAGAATCCAGAAGTGGACCCTGAACTTTATGGGCAACTAATATTCGATAAAGGAGGAAAGACTATCCATTGGAAGAAAGACAGTCTCTTCAATAAATGGTGCTGGGAAAATTGGACATCCACATGCAGAAGAATGAAACTAGACCACTCTCTTGCACCATACACAAAGATAAACTCAAAATGGATGAAAGATCTAAATGTGAGACAAGATTCCATCAAAATCCTAGAGAAGAACACAGGCAACACCCTTTTTGAACTCGGCCATAGTAACTTCTTGCAAGATACATCCACGAAGGCAAAAGAAACAAAAGCAAAAATGAACTATTGGGACTTCATCAAGATAAGAAGCTTTTGCACAGCAAAGGATACAGTCAACAAAACTCAAAGACAACCTACAGAATGGGAGAATATATTTGCAAATGACATATCAGATAAAGGGCTAGTTTCCAAGATCTATAAAGAACTTATTAAACTCAACACCAAAGAAACAAACAATCCAATCATGAAATGGGCAAAAGACATGAACAGAAATCTCACAGAGGAAGACATAGACATGGCCAACATGCATATGAGAAAATGCTCTGCATCACTTGCCATCAGGGAAATACAAATCAAAACCACAATGAGATACCACCTCACACCAGTGAGAATGGGGAAAATTAACAAGGCAGGAAACAACAAATGTTGGAGAGGATGCGGAGAAAAGGGAACCCTCTTACACTGTTGGTGGGAATGTGAACTGGTGCAGCCACTCTGGAAAACTGTGTGGAGGTTCCTCAAACAGTTAAAAATATACCTGCCCTACGACCCAGCAATTGCACTGTTGGGGATTTACCCCAAAGATACAAATGCAATGAAACGCCGGGACACCTGCACCCCGATGTTTCTAGCAGCAATGGCCACGATAGCCAAACTGTGGAAGGAGCCTCGGTGTCCAACGAAAGATGAATGGATAAAGAAGATGTGGTTTATGTATACAATGGAATATTACTCAGCTATTAGAAATGACAAATACCCACCATTTGCTTCAACGTGGATGGAACTGGAGGGTATTATGCTGAGTGAAGTAAGTCAGTCGGAGAAGGACAAACATTATATGTTCTCATTCATTTGGGGAATATAAATAATAGTGAAAGGGAAAATAAGGGAAGGGAGAAGAAATGTGTGGGAAATATCAGAAAGGGAGACAGAACGTAAAGACTGGTAACTCTGGGAAACGAACTAGGGGTGGTAGAAGGGGAGGAGGGCGGGGGGTGGGAGTGAATGGGTGACGGGCACTGGGTGTTATTCTGTATGTTAGTAAATTGAACACCAATAAAAAATAAAAATAAAAAAAACCAAAAAAAAAAACAAGAACTTAAGTCTCCATGACATTATGAGTTATATAATATACATCTTTAAAACCTAAAACAGGCTGTAAGGTTATGCTTCATGGAAACTTACGTCTCTTAATAATATTGAATTTCATTTTCTTGTATATATTTAATATTAAATTTCAGGACAAACATTAAAAAAAAAAAAAGAAAAGAATCAAATTGAATCACATCGAAAAGAGTCGAATCCAATTGAATGGAATCGAAAAGAATTGAAACGAAAAGAATCGAATCGAAAAATCAAATCGAATCGAATTGAATACAATCGAAAATCATGTAATACAATCGAATCGAATCGAATCGAATTGAAAAGAATCAAATTGCATCGGATCGAATTGAATCGAAAAGAATAGAATCGAATCGAAAAGATTCGAAGCGAATCGATAAGAATCGGATCAAATCCAATCGAATCAAATCGAATCGAAAATAATTGAATCGATACAAATCGAATTGAAAAGAATCGAATCGAATTGAATCGAAAACAATCGAATCGAAGCGAATAGAAAAGAATCAAAAAGAATCTAATCTAATCGAATTGAAAATAAACGAATCTAATCAAATCGAAAAGAATCGAATTGATTCGAATTGAATCTTAAATTATCGAATCAAATAAAAAAATCGAATCGAATCGAAAAGAATCGAATCGAATTGAAAAGAATTCAATCCAATTGAATCAAATAGAAAAGAATTGAATCGGAAAAAATCGACTCGAAAAAATTGAATCGAATCGCACCGAATCTTAATATCGAATTGAATGGAAGCAAAAAGAATCGAATCTAATCTAATCAAAGGATCAAATCAAATTGAGTCCAAAAGAATCGAATCGATCGAAAAGAATAACATCGAATCGAATAGAATCGAAAAGAACAAATTGAATCGAATCGAAAATAATCAATTTGAATCAAATAGATTTGAATCGAATAGAATCGAATCGAAAAAGTCGAATCGAATTGAATCAAATCAAATGAATCGAATCGAATGTAATCTGAATACATGAATCTAATCGAAATCATTCATTTACATGAATCTAATCGAAAATAATCGAATCGAAACGAATCGAATCGAAAATAATGGAATCGAAACGAATCTAATCAATAATAATTGAATCCAATCGAATCGAATTGAATAGAAATTAATTGATTCAAATTGAATCGAAATGAGTCAAATCGAATATAATCGAATCGAAACGAATCGGATCGAAAATAATTGAATCGAATTGAAATGAATCGAAATGAAAATAATAGAATCAGAGTAAACATGTACCTTTGATGCCCAGGTGGGACCAGAGTCACAAGGTCCAGACGGGGCCTAAGTGAGGAGTAGAATCACCAGGTCCTGTTGAGGCCAAGTTGAGGACCAGTGTCCCAAGCTCCGGGTGAGGCCCAGAGAAAGACCAGAGTCACCCAGTCCAGATGATATCCAGGTGATGTCCAGGTGTGGACCAGAGTCACCACGTCAGGGTGAGGCCCAGAGGGGGACGAGAGTCACTAGGTCCAGGTGAGGCCCCGATGTGGAACTGAGTAAACAGGTCCCAGTTGCCCATGTGAGAACCAGATTCACCAGGTCCAGGTGAGGTCCCTGTGGGAACCAGTCACCTCTTGCAGGTGAGGCCCAGGAGGGACCACAGCAACCAGGTCAGAGTGAGGTCCAGAGGGTGACCAGAGTCACCAGGTCCAGGTGAGGCCCAGGTATAGAAGAGAGTAACCATGTACCAATTGTGACAGGTAAAGACCAGAGTCACCAGGTCCAAATGAGGCCCAAATATGGATCAGAGTTGTTTTGTTACAGGTGAGGCTAGAAGGAGAACACAGAAACCAGGTCCAGGAGAGCCCCATATGGGAACCAGAGCCACCAGATCCAGGTGAGGTCCAGGTGGCAACCACAGTCAGAAGGTCCAGGTGAGGCCCAGGTGGCAACAAGATTCACCAAGTCCAAGTGAGACCAAGGTGGTGACCAGAGTCACCAAGTCCAAGTGAGGACCAGGTGGCAACAAGATTCACCAAGTCCAAGTGAGACCCAGGTGGTGACCAGGGTCACCAGGTCCAGGTGAGGACCAGCTAAGGACCAGATTCACCAGGTCCAAGGGAAGCCCAGGGGGGGCCAGAGTCACCAAGTTAGGGTGAGGCCCAGAGGGGGAACCAGAGTAACCAGTTTAGTTGGAGACCCAGAGTGTAACCAGAGGTCCCCGGTCTAAGTGATGCCCAGGTGTGGAATAGAGTATCCAAATCCCAATGATGCCTAGGTGAGGACCATAGTCACTAGGGCCATGCAATGCCCAGATGGGGATCACAATCACCAGGTCCTGGTGGGGCATAGAAGGAGACCACAGTCACCAGTATCAGGTGAGCCCCATGTGGGAACCAGAGCCACTATATCCAGCTGAGTCCCAGGTCCATGTGAGGCTAACGTGAGGAACAGATTCATCAGGTCGAATTGAGGCATAGCTAAGGACAAGTGTCACCAGGTCAGGGTGAGGCCTAGGTGGGGACAAGATTCACCAGCACTGAGTTAGGTCAAAGTGGGGACGAGAGGCACCAGGTCCAGGTGAGGAGAAAGTGAGGACCAGAGTCACCAGATCCAGGTGAGGTCCATGTTGTAACGAGAGTCACCAGGTCCAGGAGACATCCAGGTGTGGACCAGAGTCACCTGATCCAGGTGAATCGGGGTGGGGACCAGAGTCACCAGGTCCAGATGAGGCCCATGTGACGACCAGAGTTACCAGGTACACGTGAGGCTCAAGTGGGGACCAGAGGCAACAGGTCCATGTGAGACCGGCTGGGGACCATGGTCAACAGGTCTACGTGAGGCCCAGGTGGAACAGAGTAACCAGGTCCAGGTGAGTACCAGGTGGTGACAACAGTCACCACGTCCAGGTGAGGCCCAGGTGGGGACCAGGAACACCAGGTAGAGGGGAGGTCCTTGAAAGAACCTGATTGAACAGTTCGAGGTGAGGCGCAGGTGGCAACCAGAGTCAGCAGGTCCAAGTCAGGCCAAAGTGGGGTTCACAGTCACCAGGAGAGGGTGAGACCCAGAGGGGGACCAGAGTCACCTGGTCCAGGTGAGGTCCAGTTGTGGAACACAGTCACCGGGTCCCAATTAAGCCAGGTTGAGGACCATGGTCAACAGAGCCAGGTGAGGCCCAGATGGGGATCAGAGTCACCAGGTCCAAGTGAGGCCCAGGTGGGAACCACAGTCACCAGATCCAGGGTAGTCTCAAGTGCAGAACAGAATCACCAGGCCCAGATGAGGTGCAGGTGGCAACCACACTCACCAGGTCCAGGTGAGGGCAACCTGCAGGCCAGTCACCAGATTCAGGTGAGGTCCTGGTGGGGACCGGAGTCACCAGGTAAATGTGAGGCTAGAAGGACACCACAATCACCAGGTCCAGGTGTGGTTCACGTGGGAACGAGAGTCACCAGGTCCAGGTGAGACCCAGGTGGGGACCACAGTCACCAGGTCTAGATTGAGGCCTAGGTGGGGGGCCCAGAGTCATCAGAGCCAGGTGAGGCCAAAGTGTGGAGCAAAGTTATCAGGTCCAGGTGAGTCCCAGGTGGGGAACAGAGTAACCATGTCCCATTGATACCCAGGTGGGACCAGAGTCATAAGGTCCAGTCGAGGCGTAAGTGAGGAGTAGATTCACCAGGTCCTGTTGAGGCCCAGTTGAGGACCAGAGGCCAGGCTCCGGGTGAGGCCCAGAGGGGGACCAGAGTCACCCGGTCCAGGTGAAATCCAGGTGGGGACCAGAGTCACCACGTCAGGGAAAGGACCAGAGTTGGACGAGAGTCACAAGGTCGAGGTGAGGCTCTGAACTGGAACTGAGTAACCAGGTCCCATGATGCCCATGTGAGGACCAGATTCACCAGGTCCAGGTGAGGTCCCTGTGGGTACCAGTCACCTTGTCCAGGTGAGGCCCAGGGGGGACCACAGTCACCAGGTCAGCGTGAGGTCCATAGGGTGACCAGAGTCACCAGGTCCAGGTGAGGCTCAGGTATAGAAGACAGTAACCACATCCCAATGATGCCCAGGTAAGGACCAGAGTCACCAGGTCCAGGTGAGGCCCAAATATGTATCAGAGTCGTTTGGCTCCAGGTGAGCCCAGAAGGAGACCACAGGATCCAGGTCCAGGAGAGCCCCAAATGGGAACCAGAGCCACGAGATCCAGGTGAGGTCCAGGTGGGGACCACAGTCACAAAGTCAAGGTGAGGCCCAGGTGGCAACAACATTCACAAGTCCAGGTGAGTCCCAGGTGGTGACGAGAGTCACCAGGTCCAGGTGAGGACCAGGTAAGGACCAGATTCACCAGGTCCAGTTGAAGCCCAGGCGGGGGACCAGAATCCCCAGGTAAGGGTGAGGCCCAGAGGGGGAACCAGAGTAACCAGTTTAGTTTGAGGCCCAGAATGGGACCAGAGGTCCCTGGCCAAAGTGACACCCAGGTGTGGAATAGAGTATCCAGGTCCCAATGATGCCTAGGTGAGGACCAGAGTCTTTAGGGCCATGCAAGGCCCAGATGGAGATCAGAATCACCAGGTCCTGGTGAGGCATCGAATGAGACCAGTCACCAGTATCAGTTGAGCCCCCTGTGGGAACCAGAGCCACTAAATCCAGTTGAGTCCCAGTTCCATGTGAGGCCCACGTGAGGACCTGATTCATAAGGTCGAATTGAGGCATAGCTGGTACAGGAGTCACCAGGTCTGGGTGACGACTAGGTGGGGACAAGATTCACCAGGTCTGAGTTAGGTCCAAGTGGGGACAAGAGTCACCAGGGCCAGGTGAGGAGAAAGTGAGGACCAGAGTCACCAGATCCAGGAGAGGTCCAAGTGGGGACCAGAGTCACCAGATCCAGGTGAAGCCCAGGAGGGGACCAGAGTCACCAGGTCCAGATGAGGCCCATGTGAGGACCAGAGTTACCAGTTACACGTGAGGCCCAGGTGGGGACCAGAGGCAACAGGTCTATGTGAGGCTGGCTGGGGACCATGGTCAACATGTCTACATGAGGCCCAGGTGTTGAACACAGTAAGCAGGTCCAGGTGAGTCCCAGGTGGTGACAACAGTCACCACGTCCAGGAGAGTCCCAGGTGTGTACCAGGATCACCAGGTACAGGAGAGGTCCTTGAAAGAACCGGAGACAACAGTTTGAGTTGAGACGCAGGTGGCAACCAGAGTCAGCAAGTCCAAGTCAGGCCAAAGTGGGGTTCACAGTCACCAGGTCAGGGTGAGACCCAGAGGGGACCAAGGTCACCTGGTCCAGGTGATATGCAGTTGTGGAACACAGTAACCGGGTCCCAATTATGCCCAGTTGAGGACCATGGTCAACAGGGCCAGGTGAGTCCTAGATGGGGATCAGAGTCACCAGGTCCAAGTGAGGCCCAGGTGGGGACCACAGTCACCAGATCCGGGGTAGTCACAGGTGCAGACCAGAATCACCAGGTCCAGGTGAGGTGCAGGTGGCAACCACACTCACCAGGTCCCGGTGAGGCCCTGGTAGGGACCAGAGTCACCAGGTCCATGAAAGCTAGAAACACTGCAGCCACCAGGTCCACATGAGGTCCATGATGGAATGAGAGTAACCAGGTCCAGGTGAGACCCAGGTGGGAACCAGTGTCACCATGTCCAGGTGTGGCCCAGGTGAAGACCAGAGTTAACAGGTCCAGGTTGGTCCTGTTAGGGAACAGTGTAACCGTGTCCTGATGCTACACAGGTGGGTACCAGAGACACCATTTTCAGGTGAGGCCCAGGTGGGGACCAGTGACATTAGGTCCAGGTGAGGTCCCGGTGGGAACCACAGTCACCAGGTCAGGTGAGGCCATGCTGAGGATCAGAGTCACCAGTTCCAGGTGAGGCCCAGGTGGGGTCAGAGTCACCTGGTACAGAAGAGACCAAAGTGAGGACAAGAGTTACCAGGTCCAGGTGAGTCCCAGTGGGGAATAGAGTAAACATGTCCCGATGATGCCCAGGTAGGGACCAGAGTCACCAGACCAGATGAAGCCCAGGTGGGGAGCATATTCACTAGGTCCAGGTGAGGCCCAGTTGAGGACCAGAGTCCCCAGGTCTGGATGAGGCCTAGGGGGGTACAAGAATCACCTGGTCCAGGTGACATCCAGATGGGGACCAGAGTCCCAAGGTCAGGGTGAATCCCAGAAAGGTTCCAGAGTCTTCAAGTCCAGGTGAGGCTCAGGTGTGAAACAGAGTAACCAGGTCCCAATTATGCCCAGGTGAGTACCAGAGTCACCAGATCTGGGTGGGTTCCAGATAGGATCAGCGTCACCAGTTTCAGGTGAGGCCAAGAAGGAGTCCACAGCAATCAGGTCCAGGTGGGGAACAAAGTCACCAGGACTGGGTGAGGCCCAGATGGGGACCAGATTCACCAGGTCCAGGTGAGGCCAAGGTGGAGACCAGAGTCAACAGGTCCGGGTTTGGACAAGGTAAGGACCAGATTCACCAGGTCCAAGTAAGGCCCACGTCGAGACCTGAGTCACCATGTATGGGTGAGACCCAGGTGGCAACCCCACTCACCAGGTCCAGGTGAGGCCAACCTGCAGTCCAGAGTCACGAGATCCAGGTGAGGCCCTGGTGGGGACCGGAGTCACTAGGTAAATGTGAGGCTAGAAGGACTCCACTGTCACCAGGTTCAGGTGTGGTTCATTTGGAACAAGAGTCACCAGGTCTAGGTGAGACCCATGTGGGGACCACAGTCACCAGGTCCAGATTGAGGGCTAGGTGGGGAGCCCAGAGTCATCAGAGCCATGTGAGGCCAAAGAGTGGATCAAAGTTATCAGGTCCAGGTGAGTCCCAGGTGGGGATCAGAGTAACCATGTCCCATTGATGCCCAGGTGGGACCAGAGTCATAAGGTCCAGACGAGGTGTAAGTAAGGAGTAGATTCACCAGGTCCTGTTGAGGCCCAGTTGAGGACCAGAGTCCCAGGCTCCCAGTGAGGCCCAGAGGGGGACCAGAGTCACCCGGTCCAGGTGAAATCCAGGTGGGGACCAGAGTCACCACGTCAGGGAGAGGCCCAGAGAGGGATGAGAGTCACTAGGTCCAGGTGAGGCCCCGATGTGGAACTGAGTAACAAGGTCCCATGATGCCCATGTGAGGACCAGATCCACCAGGTCCAGGTGAGGTCCCTGTGGGAACCAGTCACCTCATCCAGGTGAGGCCCAGGGGGGACCACAGTCACCAGGTCAGGGTGAGGTCCAGAGGGTGACCAGAGTCACAAGGTCCAGGTGAGGCCCAGGTATAGAAGAGAGTAACCAGGTCCCAGTGATGCCCAGGTAAGGACCAGAGTCACCAGGTCCAGGTGAGGCCTAAATATGGATCAGTGTCATTTAGTTCCAGGTGAGGACAGAAGGGGGGCCACAGGAACCAGGTCCAGGAGGGTCCCATATAGGAACCAGAGCCACCAGATCCAGGTGAATTCGTGTCGGGACCAAAGTCACAAGGTCCAGGTGAGGCCCAGGTCTCAACAAGATTCACCAAGTCCAGGTGAGACCCAGGTGGTGACCAGAGTCACCAGGTCCAGGTGACGACCAGGTAAGGACCACATTCATCAGGTCCATTGAAGCGCAGGGGGGACAGAGTCACCAGGTAATAATGTTGAGGCCCAGAGGGAACCAGAGTAACCAGTTTAGTTTGAGGCCCAGAGTGGGACCAGAGGTCCCCGGTCAAATGGCGGCCCAGGTGTGCAATAGAGTATCCAGGTCCCAATGATGCCTAGGTGAGGCCCAGAGTCACTAGGGCCATGCAAGGCCCAGATGAGGATCAGAATCACCAGGTCCTGGTGAGGCATAGAAAGAGACCAGGTCCATGTTAGGCCCACATGAGGACCTGAGTCACCAGGTATGGGTGAGGCCCAGGTGGCAACCCCACTCACCAGGTCCAGGTGAGGCCAACCTGCAGTCCAGAGTCACCAGATCCCGGTGAGGCCCTGGTGGGGACCGGAGTCACCAGGTAAATGTGAGGCTAGAAGGACACCACAGTCACCAGGTCCAGGTGTGGTTCATGTGGGAACGAGAGTCACCAGGTCCAGGTGAGCCCCAGGTGGGGACCACAGTCACCAGGTCCAGATTGAGGCCTAGGTGGGGCCCAGAGTCATCAGGGCCAGGTGAGGCCAAAGTGTGGAGCAAAGTTATCAGGTCCAGGTGAGTCCCAGGTGGGGAACAGAGTAACCATGTCCCATTGATGCCCAGGTGACCAGAGTCACAAGGTCCAGATGAGGCCTAAGTGAGGAGTAGATTCACCAGGTCCTGTTGAGGCCCAGTTGAGGACCAGAGTCCCCAGCTCCGGGTGAGGCCCAGAGGGGGACCAGAGTCACCCCATCCAGGTGATATCCAGGTGGGTACCAAAGGCACCAGGTCAGGGTAAGGCCCAGAGGGGGGAGAGTCACTAGGTCCAGGTGAGGCCCCGATGTGGAACTGAGTAACCAGGTCTCATGATGCCCATGTGAGGACCAGATTCACCAGGTCCAGGTGAGGTCCCTGTGGGAACCAGTCACCTCGTCCAGGTGAGGCCCACAGGAGTAGTGCCTCCAAGCTCAATCCCGCGATTTCCTCGTAATTCCTGTCTTAGACTGGTGCTACATACTAAGTTCCATACTAGCTAATTGAACCCTGCATCCATCGGCAACTTACATCCGAGAGTTGGGCTCACATGCAGTCCCTCACAGCCCACACTGCCTGCAGAATGTCCTTCCAACATCTTCACCAGAGACGCTTGTCAGAAGCTTGTGAGACGCAAGTGGAATAATGCAGGCCTGGAAGGTGTCTCCAGGTGGAGTAGAGTGGTATTCTTGGAACCTCCTGAGTTAGAATACTGCTGCGTTCTCAGGGCCATCAGAATGCAGCTAGTTGAAAGCTGGCTTGTAGACATGCTTCCTTGTGAGAGTTCAGGTGAGGGCAGGACCCTCCCAAAACCTGACTGCCTGTAGACATAGGTCCTAACATCCTTATGTTAGGTGCTGGAAGAGGTTGTGAAAAGCATGTAGACGTTTCAGGCTTGTAGTCACGTGTAACTGAGTTCAATACAGCGATTTCCAACAGCCTTGTTCAATTGAAGTGTAGCTAGGTTCTAACTCCCATAAAAGAGTGGCTAGCAGACATCTGCCTGCAAAGCATACACGCTTCTCAGAGTTGAGCTTATGGCCTGTACCTCCCACAATCTGACGGCCTGTACGGATCGCTTCCACAGCATTCCGTTCTATGCGGGACAGTAGCGGAGTGAGAACCAAGAGTCTGCATTGTCAATTTCGCGACTACCGGACACCTGCCTCCAAGTGATGCACACTCCTTTGGATGAGCTTATGGCTTGTTCCTCCCACATGTTGACCGCCTGTACCTTTCACTTCGAAAGGTATGTGTTAGTGTTAGTGTTAGGGTTAGGCTTAGGGTTCGGTTTAGGTTTACGGTTAGGGTTAGTGTATGGTTTAGGGTTAAAGTTAGGGTACTGTTTAGGGTTAGGGTTAGGGTTAGGTTACGGGTTAGGGTTAGGGTTAGGGATAGGGTAAGGGTTAAGGTTAGGATTAGGTTAGGGTTAGGGTTAGGATCAGGGATTGGGTTTCGTTAGGTTTAGGGTTGGTGTAAGTTTAGGGTTAGGGTACGGGTTAGACTTTGGGTTAGGGTACGAGTGAGGGTTAGGGTAAGCGTTGTAGTACGGGTTAGGATTAGTGTACGGGTTAAGGTTAGGTTTAGGGTTAGGTTTAGGGTTAGGATTAGAGTTAGGTTATTGGATAGGGTTAGGTTTAGGGTACTGTTTAGTGTTAGCCTTAGGGTTAGGGTTAGGTTACTGGTTAGGGTTACAGTTAGGGTTAGAGTACGGGTAAGGGTTAGAGTTAGAGTTCGGGTTATGTTTAGGGTTCGGGTTAGGGTTAGGCTACAGGTTAGTGTTAGTGTTAGGGTTATGATTAGGGTTCGGTTTAGGCTTAGTTTTAGGGTACAGATTAGGGTTAGGGTACGGGTTAGGGTTAGGGTACGGTTTAGAGATATGGTATGGATTACGGTACGGGTTAAGGTATGGGTTAGGGTGCTGCTAACGGTTAGGGTTTGGGTTAGGTTTATGGTATGGGTTAGGGTTAGGTTTAGAGTGAGTGTTAGGGTTTGGGTGGGTAAGGGTTAGGGTTAGGTTTATGTTTAGGGTACTGTTTAGGGTTAGGGTTACGGTTAGGGTTAGGGTGAGGTTCAGGTTACAGGTTAGGGTTAGGGTTAGGGTAGGTTACGGTTAGGGTTAGTGTTAGGGTAAGGTTTCGGTTAGGGTTAGGGTTAGGGTTAGGGGTAGGGTTAGGGTTTAGGGTTAGGGTTAGGGTTAGGGTACTGTTTAGGGTTAGGTTTAGTGTTAGGTTTAGGTTACGGGTTAGGGTTAGGGTTAGGGTGAGTTTATGGGTTAGGTTTAGGGTTCGGGTTAGGGTATGGGATACATTTAGGGTAAGGGTTAGGGAACGGGTTAGGGTTAGGGTGGGGTTAGGGTTAGGCTTAGGGTACGTGTTCAGGTTAGTGTTAGGTGTAGGCTATGGGTTTGTTTATGGGTTAGGGTACGAGTACGGTTACAGGTTTGTGTACGGGTTAGTTTTTGAGTTCGGGTTAGGGAATGGGATTGGGGTTTGGGTACGAGTTAGGGTATGGGTTAGGGTACAGGTTAGGTTACGGTTTAGGATTAGGGTACGCGTTAGAGTTAGGGTTCGGGTTAGGGTTGGGGTTAGGGTTAGGTTTAGGTTTACGGGTTAGGTTTAGTTTTACGGTACGGGTTAGGGTGTGGATTAGGGTTAGGGTTAGGGTACGGTTTAGGGTTAGTGCATGGGAGAGTTAGTGTTAGAGTAAGGGTACGGGTTAGGGGTAGGGTTAGGATACGGCTTAGGGTTAGGTTTAGGGTTAAGGTACACATTAGGGTTAGGGTTAGGGTACTGTTTAGGGTTAGGTTTAGGGTTAGGTTTAGTTTTCGGGTTAGGGTTAGGGTTAGGATTAGTTTACGTGTTAGGGATGGGGTTAGGGTGAGGTTTGGGTTAGGTTAGGGTTAGGGTTAGGGTTAGGTTTAGAGATAGGGTTACAGTTATGATTAGTGTTCGGGTTAGGTTAGGGGTAGTTTTAGTGTGACGGTACGGGTTATGGTTAGGGTTAGTTTAGGGTACTGTTTAGGGTTAGGGTACGGTTAGGGTTAGTGTTAGGGTTAGGTGTTAGGGTTAGGGTTTGGGTTAGGTTTAGGGTTAGGGTTATAGTTAAAGGTTAGTGTTAAGTATAGGGTTAGGAATAGGGGTTAGGGGTTCAGGTTCGGGTTAGGTTTAGGGTTAGGGTTTGGGTTAGGTTTAGGGTTAGGGTTATAGTTAAGGGTTAGTGTTAAGTATAGGGTTAGGGATAGGGGTTAGGGGTTCGGGTTCGGGTTCGGGTTAGGGTTAGGGGTTAGTGGTTCGGGTTAGTGTTAGGTTTACGGTTACGGTTAGGAGTTAGGGTTAGGGTTTGTGTTAGGGTTAGGGTTAGGGTATGGCTTAGGGTTAGGTTTAGGTTTAGGGTTAGGGTTAAGGTACACGTTAGAGTTAGGGTTAGGGTACTGTTTAGGGTTAGGTTTAGGGTTAGGTTTAGTTTATGGGTTAGGGTTATGGTTAGTTTACGTGTTAGGGATACGGTTAGGGTGAGGGTTAGGGTTAGGTTAGGGTTTTGGGTAGGGTTAGGTTTAGAGATAGGGTTAGGGTTATGATTAGAGTTAGGGTTAGGTTTAGGGGTAGTTTTAGTGTTAGGGTACGGGTTATGTTTAGGGTTAGGGTAGGGTACGGTATAGGGTTAGGGTACGGGTTAGGGTTAGTTTTAGGGTTAGGATTAGGGTACGGGTTAGTGTTAGTGTTAGGGTACCATTTAGGGTTAGTGTATGGGTTAGTATTAGGGTTGGGGTTAGCGTAAGGGTTAGGGTACAGGTTAGGGTCAGGGTATTGTTTGGGTTAGAGTCAGGGTTGGATTTAGGTTACATGTTAGGATTAGGGTACAGGTTAGGGTTAGGATACGGGTTAGGGTTAGTGTACGGGTTAGGTTTGGGGTTAGGGTATGGTTTAGGGTTAGGGTACGGGTTACAGTTAGGGTACGGGTTAGGGTTAGGATTTCGGTTAGGGTTAGGGTACGGGTTAGGGTAAGGGTTATGGTTAGGTTTAGGGTTAAGTGTTGAGGTTAAGGTTTACGGATAGCGTTAGGGGTTAGGGTTAGGGGTTAGTTGTTAGGGTTTAGGAGTAGTGTTAGGGTTAGGGTTAGGGTTTGGGTTCGGTATGGGGTTATGGTTAGGGTTAGGGATTAGGGTTAGGGTTAGGGTTTGGGTTAGGGTTAGGGTTAAGGGTAGGGTTAAGGGTTAGGGTTAGGGTTAGGGGTTAGGGGTTGGGTTAGGGTTAGGGGTTATGTTTTGGGTTAGAGTTAGGGTTAGGATTAAGGGTTAGGGTTAAGGGTTAGGGTTAGGGTTAGGTTGAGGGGTTATGGGTTAGGGGTTAGGGTTAGTATTAGGGGTTAGGGGTAATGGTTAGGTTTAGGGTTGGGGTTGGGTTTGGGGTTTGGGTTGGTTTTAGGGTTAGGGTTAGTGTTAGAGTTAGGGGTTAGGGTTAGGTTTAGGAATAGGGGTTTGGGGTTAGGGTTAGGGTTAGGGTTAGGAGCTAGGGTTAGTGTTATGGTTAGGGTATGGGTTAGGGTTAGGATTAGGATACGGGTTAGGGTACGGGTTAGGGTTAGGGTATAGTTTAGTGTTAGGATATGGGTTAGTGTTAGGGTACAGGTTAGGGTTAGCGTACAGGTTATAGTAGGGTGTGGGTAGGATTAGGGTTAAGGTACAGGTTAGTGTTAGGGTACAGGTTAGGGTTAGGGTACGGGTTAGGGTTAGGGTTAGGTTTAGGGTATGGGTTAGGGTTAGGGTACGCGTAGGCTTAGGGTTAGGGTATGAGTTAGGGTTAGGGTACGGGTTAGGTTTAGGGTTAGGTTACAGGTTAGTGTATGGGTTAGGTTTCGGGTTAGGTTTCGGATTAGGTTTAGGGTTAAGGTTAGGGTTAGTGTTAGGGTTAGGTTTAGGGTTAGGGTTAGGGTGAGGGTTAGGTTAGGGTTAGGGGTTAGGGTTAGGGCTAGGTTTAGGTTTAGGGCTAGGGTACGGGTTACGGTTAGAGTACGGGTACGGTTAGGTTTAGGGAATGGGTTGGGTAGGGTTAGGGTACTGGTTAGTGTACGGGTTAGGGTATGGGTTAGGGTTAGTGTATGGTTTAGGATTAGGGTACGGGTTAGGGTTAGGGTATGGGTTAGGGTTAGGGTATGGTTTAGGATTAGGGTACGGGTTAGGGTTAGGGTACGGGTTATGGTTAGGGTTAGGGTACGGGATAGGGTTAGTGTAAGGGTTAGTGTTAGGTTTCCTGTACGGGATAGGGTTAGGGTTAGAGTTTTGGTTAGGGTACGGGTTATGGTTAGGGTTAGGTTTAGGGTATGGGTTAGAGTTAGGATAGAGGTTAGGGTTAGGTTTAGGTTACGGGTGAGTGTTAGGGTTAGGGTACGGGTTAGTGTATGGGTTAGGTTTCAGGTTAGGTTTGGGGTTAGGTTTAGAGTTAGGGGTTAGGGTTAGTGTTAGGGTTAGGATTAGGGTGAGGGGTTAACGTTAGGGTTAGTGTTAGGGGTTAGGGTTAGGACAAGGGTTAGTGTTAGGGTTAAGGGTTAGGGATAGTGTTAGGGTTAGGGTTAGGGGTTACGGGTTAGGGGTAGCGTTAGGGTTAAGGGTTAGTGTTAAGGGTTAGGGTTAGGGTTAGGGGTTTTGGGTTAGGGTTTAGAGCTAGTTTTAGGGGTTAGGTGTTAGCATTAGTGTTAGTGTTAGGGTTAAGGTTAGGGGTTAAGGTTAGAGTTAGGTGTTAGGGTTAGATTTTGGGTTAGTGTTAGGGTTAGAGTTATGTTTAGGGTTAGTGGTTAGTGGTTCAGGTTACGGTTATGGTTAGGGTTAGGGGTTGAGGTTAGGGTTAGGGCTTAGGGTTAGGTTTTGGTTTAGGGTTAGGGTTTAGGGTTAGGGTTAGGGTTAGGTGTTAGGGTTAGGGTTAGGGTTAGGGGTTAGGGTTATGGTTAGGTACGTTTAGGGTTAGGGTTAGGGTACGGGTTAGGGTATGGGTTAGTGTTAGATTACTGGTTAGGGTTAGGGTTAGGATATGGGTTAGGGTACGGGTTAGGGTACAGGATAGTGTTAGAGTACTGATTAGGGTTAGGGTTAGGGGACGGGTTAGTGTATGGGTTAGGGTACGGTCTTAGTGTTAGGGTACGGGTAGGGTACGGGTTAGGGTACGGGTTAGAGTTGGGGTACAGGTTAGTGTTAGGGTACCTGTTAGGGTTAGGGTACGGGTTAGTTTAGGGTACAATTTAAGTTTAGTGTTAGTGTTCGGGTTAGGGTTAGGGTTTGGGTTAGGGTTTAGGGGTTAGGGTTAGGGTTAGGCTTACGGTTAGGGTTAGGGTTAGGGTTAACGGTTAGGGTTAATGGTTAGGGTTAGGATAGGTTTAGTGTTAGGGCTTAGGGGTTAGGGTTAGGGATTTGATTCGATTCGATTCTTTTCGATTCGATTCGATTCAATTCAATTCTTTTCGATTCGAATCGATTCGATTCAATTCTTTTCAATTCAATTCTTATCGATTCAATTCTTTTCGATTCGATAGATTCTTTCCTATTCGATTCGATTTGATTCGATTCGATTCAATTTGAGTCTTTTTGATTTGATTAGTTTTGATTCGATTCTTTTCAGTTCAATTCGATTCAAATCTTTTCGATACGATTCAATTCGATTCTTTACGATTCGATTCGATTCTTTTCAATACGACTTGAATTTTTTCGGTTCGATTCGATTCTTTTACATTCGATTTCATTTGATTCATTTCAATACGATTCGATTCTATTCTTTTTGATTCGATTCTCTTCGATTCGATTTGATTCTATTCTTTTCGATTCGATTCGATTTTTCGATTCGTTTCGATTCCTTTCGATTCGATTCAATTCAATTCAAATCTTTCGTTTCGATTTGATTCGTTTTTTTATTAGATTCGATTCTTTTCGATTTGATTCAATTCGATTTGAATCTTTTCGAATCGAATCTATTCTTTTCGATTCTATTCGATTCGATTCTTTTCGATTCGATTCGATTCTTTTTGATTCGATTCAATTCTGTTTAATTCGATTCGATTCAATTCTATTTGATTCGATACTTTTCGATTCGATTCGATTCAATACTTTTCGATTTGGTTCTTTTCAATTCGATTCGATTCTTTTCTATTTGATCGATTCTTTTCAATTCGATTCGATTCGAGTCAATTTGATTCTTTTCGATTCGATTCGATTATTTTTGATTCGACCCAATTCTATGGTTTGATTCTATTATTTTCGATTCGATTTGATTCGATTCTTTCCGATTCGATTCGATTATTTTGAATTCAATTCGATCCTAATCAAATATTTTCGATTCGATTCAATTGCATTAGATTCGATTATTTTTTATTCAATTTGATTCGATTATTTTCTATTTGATTTGAATCTTTTCAGTTCGATTCGATTATTTTCGATTCTATTTTATTATTTTCGATTCGATTCGGTTATTTTCGATTCATTTCGATTCGATTATTTTCTATTCGATTCGATTCTATGCGAATCGATTATTTTCGATTCAATTCGATTCGATTCGATTATTTTCGAATCGATTTGATTCGATTCGATCCGATTATTTTTGATTAGAATCAATTCTATAATTTTCCATTGGATTATTTTCGATTCGATTCGATGCGAATCGATTATTTTTGATTCAATTTGATTCGATGTGATTATTTTCGATTCAATTCAAATCAATTTGATTATTTTTTATTCGATTTGTTTGGATTCGATTCGATTATTTTCGATTCGATTCAATTATTTTTTATTCGATTTGATTCTTTCAATTAGATTCGATTATTTTCGATTCGATTCGATTATTTCCAATTCACTTTGATTCGATTCGAATCAATTATTTTTGATTTCATTCGATTTGATTCGGTTCGATTATTTTTGATTCGATTCCATTCAATTTGATTATTTTCGATTCAATTAGATTCGATTATTTTCGATTCAATTCGGTTCAATTAGATTAGATTATTTTAGATTCAATTTGGTTCGATTCGGTTCGATTATTTTCGATTTGATTCCATTCGATTCGATTATTTTCGATTTGATTCGATTGGATTAGTTTAGATTATTTTCGATTTGATTCGATTCTTTTCAATTCAATTCGATTATTTCCGATTCGATTCGATGCGAATTGATTTTTTTGATTCGATTCGATTCGATTATTTTCAATTCAATTCGATTCGATTTGATTCTTTTCGATTCATTTTTATTATTTTCCATTCGAATCGATTCGATTATTTTTTATTCAATTTGATTATTTTCGATTCGATTTGATTATTTTCAATTCAATTCAATTTGATTATTTTCGATTCGATTTGATTCGATACGAATCGATTTTTCTATTCCATTCGATTCGATTATTTTCGATTCGATTCGGTTTGATTATTTTTATTCAATTCGATTTGATTCGATTACTTTCGATTCGATTCGATTATTTTTGATTCGATTCGATTGTTTTCGTTTCCATTCTATTTGATTGTTTTCGAGTCGATTGATTCGATTCGATTATTTTCGATTCGATTCGCTTATCTTCGTTTCCATTCTTTTCGATTCGATTTGATTCTATTCTTTTTGATTCGATAACGAATCAAATCGAATCGAAATGATTTGATTCGAATTGAATAGAAAAGAATCGAATCGAATCGAATCGAATCAAATAAAAAAGAATCGAATCGAATCAAAGCAAATCGAAAAGAATCGAATCAAAAAGAATCAAAACGAATTGAAAAAAATGTAATCGAATCGAATAGAATTGAAAAGAATCAAATAGAATCAAATCGAAAATAATCTAATCACATGGATAAAAATCGAATCGAATTGATCGAATCGAACAGAATTGAATCAAATGACATCGAAAAGAAGCGAATCAAAAAGAATTGAATCCAGTTGAAAAGAATCAATAGAATTGAATCAAATCGAAGAGAATCGAATCAAATAAAAAAGAATTGAAACGAATTGAAAAAGATTCGATTCGATTCGATTAATTTCGATTCAATTTGATTATTTTTCATTCGATTCGATTCTTTTGGATTCGATTCGATTTTCGATTCGAATCGATTTGTTTCTTTTCGATTCGATTATTTTAGATTTGATTCGATTATTTTCGATTCGATTCGATTATTTTCGTTTCAATTTTATTAGATTATTTTTGATTCGATTCGATTTATTGCGAATCGATTATTTTCGAGTCTATTCGATTCAATGATTCGATTCGATTATTATCGATTTGATTTGATTCTTTTCAATTCGATTCGATTATTTTCGATTCGATTATTTTCGATTTGATTCGATTATTTTCGATTCGATTCAATTATTTTCGATTCGGTTGGAATCGATTAATTTCGATTCGATTATTTTTGACTTGATTTGATTCAATTCGCTTATTTTCGATTCGATTCAATTCGATTGGATTATTTTAGATTCGAATATTTCGATTCGATTCGATTTTTTTATTTGATTCGATTATTGTAGATTCGATTCGACTATTTTCGATTCGATTTGATTTTATATGAATTGATTATTCTTGATTCGATTTGATTCGATTCGATTATTTTCGATTCGGTTAAATTATTTTTGATTTGAAGATTTGACTCGATTATTTTTTATTTGACTTGATTCTTTTCGATTCGATTCAATTGTTTTCGATTCCATTCTATTTGAATGTTTCGATTCAATTGAGTCGATTGGATTTTTTCGATTCTATTCGATTCGATTGGATTTGAGTTTTTTCGATTTGATTCGATTTGATTATTTTCGATTCGATTCGATTATAATGAATTCTTTTTGATTCGATTTGATTACTTTTGATTCGATTCGATTCGATTATTTTTTATTCGATTTTTTTGATACGATTATTTTCGATTCGATTCGATTTGATTCGATTATTATCGATTCTATTCAATTGTTTTCGATTCGATTCTATTCGATTTGATTTGATTATTTTCGATTCAATTCAATGCAATTATAATGAATTCTTTTCGATTTGATATGATTACTTTTGATTCGATTCGATTCGATTATTTTGGATTCGATTCTTTTTTTTCGATTCGATTTTTTTCGATTCGATTCGATTCGATTGGATTTGATTTTTTTCGATTTAATTCGAATCGATTCAATTATTTTCGATTCGATTCAATTCGATTATAATGAATTCTTTTCGATTCAATTTGATTATTTTTGATTAGATTCTATTTTTTCGGTTCAATTATTTCCTATTTGATTCTATTATTATCGATTTGATTCGATTGTTTCCGATTCGATTCTTTTCGAATCGACTTTTTTCTATTCGCATCGCTTCGATTCTTTTCGATTCGATTCTTTTCGATTTGATTCGATTCTTTTCGATTCGATTCGATTAGTTTTGATTCGATACGATTCTTTTTGATTCGATTCGATTCGATTCTTTTCGATTCGATTCGATTCAATGTTTTTCGATTCGATTCTATTCTTTTTGATTTGATTCGATTCGATTAGAGTTTTTCGATTCGATTCGATTTTTTTCATTTCAATTCGATAGTTTTCGATTCGTTTCTTTTCAATTCTATTTGATTTGATTCTTTTCGATTCGATTTGATTCGAATCTTTCTATTTGAGTCTTTTCGATTTGCATTCCTTCTTTTCAAAACGATTCGATTCAATTCGATTCCTTCGATTTGATTCGAATCGATTCGATTCTTTTCACTTCCATTTGATTTTATTCTTTTGATTCAGTGCGATTTGATTCAATTTTTTTCGATTCGAGACTTTTCGATTCGAATTTCTTTCTTTTCAAATCGATTCAATTCGATTATTTTCATTTCGATTCGTTTCGATTAAATTAGATTAGATTATTTTCTATTTGATTCGATTCGATTCATTTCGATTCAATTTAAATCGATTATTTTGATTCGATTCGATTCGATTATTTTTAATTCGATTCGTTTTGATTCGATTCATTTCGATTCAATTTGATTTGATTATTTTCGATTCGATTCGATTATTTTCGATTCGTTTTTTTTCTATTCCATTCCATTCGTTTTTTTCGATTCAATTTGTTTCGATTTTTTTCATTTTGATTCGATAGTTTTCTATTCGTCTTTTTCGATTCGATTCGATTTGATTCTTTTCGATTCGATTATTTTCGATACAATTTGTTTCGATCCGATTATTTTCGATTCAATTCGTTTTGATTCGATTATTTTCAATTAGATTCGTATCGATTCAATTAGATTAGATTAATTTCTATTCGATTCGATTCGATTCGATTGAATTATTTTCGAGTTGAGTCGTTTCGACTCGATTATTTTCGAATCGATTCGTTTCGATTAGTTTCAATTCGATTATCTTTGATTCGATTCGATTCGATTTGATTATTTACGATTCGATTCGTTTCGATTCAATTATTTTCGATTCGATTCCTTTCAATTCCATTCAATTATTTTCAAATCTATTCGTTTCGTTTCGATTATTTTCAATTCGATTAGTTTCGATTCGATTCGATTAGTTTTGATTCGATTTGATTATTTTCGATTCGATTATTTTTTATTCGATTCGTTTTGATTATATTCGATTTGATTCGGTTAATTTCGATTCGATTCGATTCAGTTATTTTCAATTCGATACATTTCCATTTGATTATATTCGATTCAATTCGCTTCAATTCGTTTTGATTCAATTATTTTTGATTTGATTCGATTCGATTATTTTCAATTTGATTCTATTCAATTTTCGATTCGATATGTTTTGATTTGATTATTTTTTATTCTATTTGTTTCGATTAGATTCGATTCGATTATTTTAGATTCGATTCGATTATTTTCGATTCAATTCGTTTTGTTTCGATTCGATTCGTTTATTTTCGATTCTATTCTATTTAATTCAATTCCTTTCGATTCGATTTTTTTTGATTCGATTCTTTTCAATTTGTGGATTCGATTCTTTTGTATTCGATTCTTTTCTATTCAATTTGATTCTTTTCAATTCGATTCGATTCTTTTTGATTCGATTCGATTCGATTCTTTTCGATTCGATTCTTTTCGAATCAATTCGATTCTTTTCGATTCGATTCGATTTTTTCAACTCGATTCAATTCTTTTCGATTCAATTCATTTCTTTTCGATTCAATTCTATTCTTTTCTATTTGATTCAATTCAATTTGATTCTTCTCGATTCTTTTTGATTCCTTTTCATTCGATTCGATTCATTTCGATTCTTTTCAATTCGATTCCATTCGATTTATTTCATTTTTTCAAATCGATTCGATTCTTTTCGATCGACCCTTTCTATTCGAATCGATTCTTTTTGATTTGATTCGATTCGATTCTTTTCGATTTGAGTCTTTGCGATTCAATTCGATTGTTTTCAATCGACTCTTTTCGATCCATTCGATTTGTTTCGATTCAAATCAATTCCTTTCGATTCGATTCTTTCGATTCGATCGATACGATTCGATTCTTTTCAATTCTTTTCATTTCGATTTGATTCGATTCGATTTTTTTCGATTCGATTCGATTCGTTTTTTTTGATTCGATTCGATTCTTTTCGATCGACTTATCGATTCCATTAAATTCTTTTCAATTTGATTCTTTTCGATTTGATTCGATTCTTTTCGAACGACTCTTCAATTCGATTCAATTGGTTTTGATTAGATTCGATTTTTTGATTCGATTCTTTTCAATTCGATCGATATGATTCGATTCTTTTCAATCTATTGATTAGATTCTTTTCTATTTGATTCGATTCGATACTTTTTTATTCGATTCGATGCTTTTCGATTCTTATCTTTTCAATTTCATTCGATTCAATTCGATTTTTTCAATTCGATTCGATTCTTTACGATTCGATTCGATTCTTTTAGATATGGTTCGATTTTAATCCATTCTTTCCTATTCGATTTGATTCTTTACGATTCGATTCGATTCGATTTTTTCGAATGGATTCAATTCTTTTCAATCGACTCTTCTATTCGATTTGATTCTTTTCTATTCGATTCGATTTGATTCTTTTCGATTCGATTCTTTTTTATTTCATTCGATTCTTTTTGATTGATTCATTCGATTCTTTCAATTCGATTCTTTTCGATTCGATTCTTTTCGATTCGATTCTATCCTTTTCGATTCAATTCTTTTCGATTCTATTTGATTCTTTTTGATTCTATTTGATTCTTTTCGATTCGATTCAATTCTTTTCATTCGATTTGATTCAATTCGAATCTATTCGATTCAATTCTTTTCAATTGGATTCTTTTCGATTTGTTTCGATTATTTTCGATTTGTTGATTCGATCCTTTTCAATTCGAGTCTTTTCGATTCGATTTGATTCTTTTCGATTCAATTCGATACGATTAATTTCGATACGGTTCAATTTAATTTTTTCAATTCGATTCGATTTTTTTCGATTTGATTGTCCTTATTTCATTTGTTTCGATGGTTTTTGATTCGATTTGATTCGATTTTTTGAATCGATTCGATTCTTTTCGATTTGATTCGATCTTTTTCGATTCTATTCTTTTCGATTCGATTCAATTTTTTTGTCACGATTCCATAGTTTTCGATTGTTTCTTTTCGATTCAATTCGATTCGATACTTTTCTTTCTTTTTTTTAATTTGATACTTTTCTATTCGATTCCATTCGATTCTTTTCGATTCATTTCGATTCAATTTCGATTCTATTCTTTTGGATTCGATTCGATTATTTTCGATTTGATTTGATTCGATTTTTTCAATACGATTCGATTCCTCTTTTTTTGATTTGATTGAATTCTTTTTGATTCGACTCAATTTGATTCTTTTCGATTCGATTCGATTCTTTTTGATTCTTTTCAATTCAATTCGATTAGATTTGATTCTTTCGTTTTGATTCGATTCGATTTGATTCTTTTTGATCGACTCATCGATTCGATTCAATTCTTTTCGATTTGATTCGATTCGATTCTTTTCGATTTGAGTCTTTTGGATTTGATTCGATTCTTTCGATCGACTCTTTTCGATTCGATTCCATTCATTTCAATTCGATTCGATTCGATTCTTTTGATTCGATTGATACGATTCGATTCTTTTCGATTCTATCGATTCGATTCTTTTCTATTTGATTCAATTCGATTCAATTCTTTGCGAATCGATTCATTGCTTTTCGATTCATTTCTTTTCGATTTCATTCGATTCAATTTGATTTTTTCAATTCGATTCAATTCTTTATGATTCGAATCGATTCGATTCTTTTCGATTCGATTCGATTTGAATCGATTCGATTCTTTTCAATTCGATTCGATTCGATTATTTTCGATTCACTTCGATTTGATTTTTTTGAATGGATTCGATTCTTTCCGATCGATTTTTCTATTCGATTCGATTCTTTTCTATTCGATTTGATTTGATTCTTTTCGATTCGATTCTTTTCTATTTGATTCGATTATTTTCGATTGACACTTTTCGATTCGATTTGTTTCAATTTGATTCAATTCGATTCCTTTTGATTCGATTAGATTCTTTTTGATTCGATTATTTTCCATTCGTCGATTCGATCCTTTTCAATTCGATGCTTTTGATTCAATTCGATTCTTTTCTATTCTATTTGATTCTTTTCTATTCGATTTGATTCTTTTCGTTCGATTCGATTCAATTC
The DNA here is from genome assembly GCF_011100685.1 of Canis lupus familiaris. Taxonomy (NCBI): domain Eukaryota; kingdom Metazoa; phylum Chordata; class Mammalia; order Carnivora; family Canidae; genus Canis; species Canis lupus. Next base: position 39,146 of record NW_023331366.1, read on the forward strand.
GAATCTATTCGATTCAATTCTTTCGATTGGATTCTTTTCGATTTGATTCGATTCTTTTCGATTTGATTCAATCCTTTTCGATTCGATTCTTTTCGATTCTATTTAATTCTTTTCGATTCGATTCGATTCTTTTCATTCTATTCGATTCAATTCGAATCTATACGATTCAATTCTTTTCTATTGGATTCTTTTCAATTCGATGAATTCGATTCGATTCATTTCGATTCGTCGATTCGATCCTTTTCAATTCGATTCTTTTCGATTCGATTTGATTGTTTTCTAAATTTTTTTTGTAAATTTTTATTTATTTATTTATGATAGTCACAGAGAGAGAGAGAGAGAGAGGCAGAGACACAGGGAGAGGGAGAAGCAGGCTCCATGCACCGGGAGCCCGATGTGGGATTCGATCCCGGGTCTCCAGGATCGCGCCCTTGGGCCAAAGGCAGGCGCTAAACCACTGCGCCACCCAGGGATCCCTCTTTTCGATTCAATTCTTTTCTATTCGATTTGATTTGATTCGATTATTTTCGATTCTTTTCCATTCAATTTTGACTCTATTCTTTTCGATTCAATTCGATTATTTTCGATTCGAATCGATTCAATTTTTTTCGATACAATTAGATTCTTCTTTATTTGATTTGATTCTATTCTTTTCGATTCGATTTGATTCTTTTCAAATCAATTCGATTCTTTTCGATTCCATTTGATTCTATTCGAATTTTTGCGATTCGATGCGATTCGATTCAATATTTTCAATTTGATTCATTTTGATTCGATTATTTTCGATTCCATTCGTTTTGATTCTATTCGATTCAATAAGTTTCGATTCGATTTGATTCGTTTAATGTTGATTTGATTTGATTTGATTATTTTCGGCTGATTCGTTCCAATTCGATTCGATTTGATTATTTTCCATTCGATTCGTTTCGATTAGATTCGATTAGATTATTTTCAATTCGATTTGATTCGATTATTTTCTTTTTTCGATTCGATTATTTTCGCTTCGATTCGTTTTGATTCGATTCGATTCGATTATTTTCAATTCGATTCAATTCGATTCGATTCCTTTCGAATCGATTCTTTTCGATTCGTCGATTGGATTCTTTTCTATTTGATTCTTTTAGATTAGATTCGATCTTTTCTATTCGATTCGATTCTTTTCGATTTGAATCTTTTCGATTCGATTCGATTCTTTTCGATTCAATTTTTTTCAATTCTATTCGATTCTTTTCATTTCGATTCTTTTCGATTTGATTTGATTCTTTTCTTTTTTTTGTTTTGTTTTGTTTTTAATTTTTATTTATTCATGATAGGCACACAGTGAGAGAGAGGCAGAGACACAGGCAGAGGGAGAAGCAGGCTCTATGCACCGGGAGCCTGACGTGGGACTCGATCCCGGACCTCCAGTATCGTGCCCTGGGCCAAAGGCAGGCGCCAAACCGCTGCGCCACCCAGGGATCCCCGATTTGATTCTTTTCTATTAGATTCTTTTCGATTCGATTTGATTCATTCGATTGTATTCTTTTCGATTCGATTTGACTTTTTCCATTCGATTCGATTCGATATTTTCAATTCAATTCAATTATTTCGATTCGATTCGATTCTTTTCGATTCGATTCAATTATTTTCTCTTCGATTCAATTCGATTCGCTTATTTTGATTCGATTCGATTCGCTTTTTTCGATTCGATTCGTATCGAATCGATTATTTTCGATTCGATTCGTTTCGATTCGATTCATTTCGATTCATTTCGATTCTATTATTTTCAATTCTATTCGTTTCGATTCAATTAGATTTGATTATTTTCGATTCGATTCGAGTTGATTCGATTATTTTCAATTCGATTGGATTCAATTCAATGATTTTCGATTGGATTCGTTTCGATTCGATTCGTTTCAATTGAATTTGATCGATTGATTTCGAATCGATTCGATTATTTTTGATTCGATTTGTTTCAATTAGATTCGATTTGATTCGAATAATTTGGATTCGATTATTTTCGATTCGATTAATTTCGATTCGATTATTTTTTATTTGATTCGTTTGAATTCGATTCGATTCGATTATTTTCGATTCGAATCGATTCGATCGATTTGATTCGATTATTTTCGATTAAATTCATTTCGAATCCATTAATTTGGATTCGATTCGTTTCGATTGTTTTGATTCGATTCATTTAGATTCGATTATTTTCGATTCGAATCGAATTCATTTCACTTCGATTCGATTCGAGTATTTTCGATTCGAATCGATTCGATTTGATTCGATTTTTTTTATTCGATTAGTTTCTATTCTATTATTTTCGATTCGTTTCGATACAATTTGATTATTTTCGATTTGATTCGTATCCATTCGATTATTTCGATCCGTTTTCGATACATTTTGATTCGATTAATTTCTATTTGATTCGATTCAATTCGATTCAATTATTTTCAATTCAATTTGTTTCGATTCAATTATTTTCGATTTGATTATTTTCGATTCGATTCAATTATTTTTCAAGTGATTATTTTCGATTTGATTCGATTCATTTCAATTCGATTAATTTCGATTCAATTATTTTCGATTCAATTCGTTCGGTTCATTTCAATTCAATTGTCGATCGAAATGTTTCGATTCGATTATAGTCATGATTCAATTCATTTCGATTAGATTCTTTTTTGATTCGAGATTCGATTCGAGTGTAATTTCGATTCCATTATTTTCTATTCGATTCATTTCGATTTTGATTATTTTTGATTGCGATTCGTTTCAATTCGATTTGATTATTTTTGATTCGATTCGATTCGATTTGATTACTTTCTATTCAGATTTGTTCGATTCAATTATTTTCCGATTCGATTCATTCGCTTCGATTCGATTCGATTCAATTAATTTCGATTTCGATTCGATTCGATTATTTTCGATTCGATTCGTTTCCATTCGATATTGATTCGATATTTCCGATTCGATTCATTTCGATTCAATTATTGTTCGATTCGATTCGTTCGATTTGATACAATTCGATTCTTTTTGAATCGATCAATTCTTTTTCGATTCGATTCGATTATTTTCGATTCGATAGTTTTGGATTCGATTTGATTCGATTTTTCATCACTCGATTTGATTCTTTCGGTTCGATTCGATTCTTTTTCGATTCAACTTGATTCTTTTCTATTCGATTTTATCGATTCTTCTCTCAATTCTTTCATTTCTTTCAATTCGATTCGATTCTTTTCGTTCTTTTCAATTCGATTCGATTCGATTCGACTCTTTCGATTCAATTCGATTCGATTTGATATTTTTTCATTTCGATTCGATAGTTTTTGATTCGTTTCTTTTTGATTCTATTCAATTCGATTCTTTTCGATTCAATTCGATTCGATTTAAATCTATTTCCGTCTTTTCAATTTGAATTCCTTTCTTTTCTAACGATTCGATTTGAATCGATTCTTTCGATTCGATTAGTTCCTTTAACTTACATTCGATTCTTTTGATTCGGTGCAATTCGATTGTTTTTTTTCAATTCGATTTGATTCTTTTCGATTCGAGTCTTTTGATTCGAATTTCTTTCTTTTTGAATCCTGTTGATTCGATTATTTTCGATTTATTCGTTTAGATTCAATTCGATTTGATTATTTTCGATTCAATTTGATTAGATTCGTTTCGATTCGATTTATTTCTAATCAATTCGATTCTATTTGATTATTTTCATTTGATTCGTTCGATTAGATTATTTCTGATTCGATTCAATTCATTTTGATTCGAATAGTTTCGATTCGATTATTTCGATTAGATTTGTTTCGATTCGATTCGATTTCAATTATTTTTTATTTGATTGTTTCGATTTGATTAAATTCGATCGTTTCAATTCGATTCAATTCGATTATTTAAGATCCGATTCGAATCGATTCGATTATTTTCGATTCAATTCGTTTCGATTAGATTCGATCGATTTGATTAATTTCGATTCTATTCAATTCATTTATTTTTGATTCGTTTTCATTTCGATTCGATTATTTTCGATTCAATTCATTTCAATTCGATTCGATTCAATATTTTTTATTCGATTTGATTCGATTCAATTCGTTTATTTTCTATTCGATTAGTTTCAGTTCGATTATTTTCTATTCGTTTGGTTTCCTTTCGATTATTTTCTTTTTTTTTTAAATTTTATTTATTTATGATAGTCACAGAGAGAGAGAGAGAGAGGCAGAGACACAAGGCAGAGGGAGAAGCAGGCTCCATGCACCGGGAGCCCGATGTGGGGATTCGATCCCGGGTCTCCAGGATCGTGCCCTGGGCCAAAGGCAGGCGCCAAACCGCTGCGCCACCCAGGGATCCCTCCTTTCGATTATTTTCAATTCGATTCGATTATTTATGATTCGATTTGTTTTGATTCGATTATGTTCATTTCGATTCATCTTTATTCATTACTATTCGATTAGTTTTCAATTCAATTTGGTTCGATTAATTTCGAATCGATTTAATTCGATTACTTTCGATTCGATTCCTTTTGATTCCTTTCGAATCGATTATTTTTATTCGATTCAATTAGATTTGAATCGATTATTTTCGATTCTATCTATTCTTTTCAGTCAATTCGATACAATTCGAATCTATTCGATTCAATTCTTTTTGATTCAATTCTTTTTGATTCGATTCGATTTGATTATTTGATTCCATTCTTTTTAATTCAATTCAATTCGATTCTTTTCAAATCGATGGATTTGATTGATTCTTTTCGATTCGATTTTTCGATTCAATTCTTTATTTGATTTGTTTCGATTTTTTCGATTCGATTAGACTTTTCAAATCGATTTGATTCCTTTTAATTCGATTCGATAAGATTTGATCTTTTTCGATTCTATTCTATTCTTTTCGATATTATTGGATTAGATTCGATTCGATTTTTTTTCTTTTCGATTCAATAGTTTTCGATTCGTTTCTTTTGATTCTATTTAATTCGATTCTTTTCGAATCGATTTGATTAATTTTGTCCTTTTCGATTAAATTTCGATTCGATTCTTTTTCGATTCAATTCGATTTGATTCGATTCGATTATTTTTGGTTCTACTTTCAATAAGATCAATTTTTTTTCGATACGATTCGATTCTTCTTTATTTGATTTGTTTCGATTATTTTCAATTCGATTCGATTTGATTCTTTTCGATTCGATTTGATTCTTTTCAATTCTATTCGATTTGATCTTTTGCTATTCGATTCGATTCGATTTTTTTCGTTTCGATTCGTATCGATATTTTTCGTTTTGATTCGATAGTTGTCGATTCATTTCTTTTCGATTCTATTCAAATCGATTCTTTTCTATTTGATTCGATTCGATTCAAATCTTTCTATTCGTCTCTTTTCGAATCAAATTCTTTTCTTTTCAAAAGGATACGATTTGATTCAATTCATTTCGATTCCTTTCACTTCCATTCGATTCTTTTGATTCAGTGTGATTTGATTCGATTATTTTCGGTTCGATTCGATTATTTTCGAATCGATTCGTTTCGATTCGATTATTGTCAATTCGATTCGATTCATTTTGATTCGATTAGTTTCGATTCGATTATTTTCCATTCGATTCGTTTCGATTCGATTCGATTCGATTTGATTCGACTTTTTTCGATTCGATTCGATTCGATTTATTTCGTTTCCATTCGATAGTTTTCGATTCGTTTCTTTTCGATAATATTTGATTCGATTCTTTTCGATTCGATTCAATTCGAATCTTTCTATTAGAGTCTTTTCGATTTGAATTCCTTTCTTTTCAAAACGATTGGATTCGATTCGATTCTTTTGATTCGATTTGATTCTTTTCACTTCCATTCGATTCTTTTGATTCGGTGCGATTCGATTTTATTTTTTTTCGATTCAATTCGATTCTTTTTTATTCGAGTCTTTTCGATTCGAATTTCTTTCTTTTCAATCCTTTTGATTCGATTATTTTCGATTCGATTTGATTAGATTTGATATGATTCACTTTGATTCAATTTGATTAATTTGTATTTGATTCGATTCGATTCGATTTGATTTGTTTCGATTCGTTTTGTTTCGATTCTTTTAGATTCTTTTCGATTTAATTTCGATTCGTCTGTATTCGATTCGATTCAATTTTTCTCGATACGATTTGATTCTTCTTTATTTGATTTGTATCTATTCTTTTCGATTAACTCGATTTGATTCTTTTAGATTCGATTTGATTCTTTTCGT
>NW_023331367.1:0-41053 GCF_011100685.1 Canis lupus familiaris
GGAAAAAGAGAGAATGGGAACCCAAGAAACAGACTCTTAACTACATAGAAGGAACCAATGGTGACCAGCAGGGAGGGTTTGGAGGGATGGGTTAAATAGGCAAAGGGTTTAAGGATGACGCTTGTGATAAACACCAGGTGTTGTACGGAGGTGTTGAATCACTATATTATACACCTGAAACTAATATTCCACTATATGTTAACTAACTAAAATTTAAATAAAAACTTAAAAAATAAACTCCAAGATCTCATAACAAAATTTTGAAAATGATAACATTCTTCTCAATTTATTTTTTTAAATTTTTAAAAAGATTTTTGTCTATTTATTTATTCACGAGAGACAGAGAGACAGACAGAGAGGAGAGAGGCAGAGACACAGGCAGAGGGAGAAGCAGCCTCCATGCAGGGAGCCTGATGAGGGACTCGATCCTGGGACTCCAGGATCAAGCCCTGGGCCAGAGGCAGATGCTCAACCACTGAAGCCACCCAGACTGCCCACATTCTTCTCAATGTATACAAAATATTTTAGATGTATTTATTATTCAAACAGAAAAGAATAAAATAATTGCAATACAGTTGAATGATTCTTATCTTTGAACGGGAACATTATCTCTAAGCATAAATATAAACAAAATTACAATGCAAGTGATAGCCTTGCCTCTAGTTCTGCAAGAGTTCCCATTGACTTGAGTACTTTGGCTAGCAAACCAGGCCTGAGAGGCATTCCACAAAGCAACACAGGCAAGGTGAAGGGCCAGATTTATTCTGAGACAATTGCTTTTGACACTACTAATGCAGTTGCTCTCAAAATGTAATGTTCACCATTCCCATAATGAATGAGTACCTTCTGTTACCCAAAAGCCAAAATTCTTAAAAAAAAAAGTCAAAAAAAAAAAAAAAAAAAAAAAAGTCAATGACCAGATGTCTGTCCTGCTAACTGGAGAATCAGATCAACTAACAGCTACAATTCCCTAATCCACCTTTCAAAATTCCCATTGAAATGGCTCTGCCTAGAAATGCAATGTAGAAAGTAAATTTATTTCCTTATCAAATATACTGAAATCTACTCTCTGATTTTAATAAAAAACTAAGTCCAAAACATGTTAAAAATCCCCAAATTGTTGAGTCTGAAAACATCTGAAGGATCTGACAGCAGGAGCATATGTTAAATCTGTACAAAGTCAAGTTCAAAAACAAGTGAGACATATATCCAAAATTACATAACCAAAATCTTTTTTTTTTTTTAAGATTTTATTTGTTTATTTGAGAGAGAGAGAAAATGAGCGCCAGTGAGCCCAAGCAGGTTAGGGGCAGAGGAAAAGGAAGAAGAAGCCTGACATAATATTTCATCCCAGAACCCTGAGATCATGACCTGAGTTGAAGGTAGACACTTAACCAACTGAACCACCCAAGTCTTAATACATTAAATGCAGCTTAGAACGTACGAAGACCTAAAACTGTGTCTTGGAAAGAAAAATTATAAAACGTGTCTTTTGGATTAAAAAACAGGAAAGGGATATAAAAGGAGAATTAAGTTTCCACTTTGGTTCATTAAATTAAAAGGCCATAACTAATTAGATGATGTGAAAAATTCTATATTTCTCTACTATCTATGTATTGGAAGAAAGCTCCGGATTCTAATGTAAATTTGTAAGAATTGTTTCAGCATCTCTAATTTAACACTAATATACTTTAGACAAGTTTTAGTATCTTAAGGGTTCTCTGTTCTTCTGGAACCTGAAATTCTCAAGGGTTTTGAATTTGACATTTCATTTGACTTGCAGTATAATAATTGACCTGTTCAACAACAGTGATTGATTGGAATCTTCCACAAATTCAAATATAATTAATAAATCTGGCTTAAACACTATAATGTCAAAAGGGATACAATTTCCATCTAATGAAAACATGTTGGATTCATTGAGCTACTATGTTTAATCTAACTCTGAGAATTTAATCTGACTCAAATTAACTCCAAATGCTGCTTTTTAAAAGTCCAGCATATGTAGCATAATTGTAGTAATTTAAAGATGGTCCATTTGAAGGTATATTTGAATTCCTTAAAAGAAGGCAATAACTGGGGAAGCCAAATTAGGCAGAACTTTACAAATTAGATTGCCTACAATTGGAAGATTTACTCTATTAGTCAATCTTTTTTAGATATTTAAAACTAAAAATGTAGACTAAAATCAGGTGGATTCTAGAAAGTAAACCTCACATATACTTCTAAGCACAGGAAACTTAAAAACTACTTACTTATTTCATGAAGACATTGGTTCATGGAGTTTCAAGTTGATGTTCACACGTTTCAATGGTCTATGTGTTCAGACTGATTTTAAATTCCCAAAGAAAGGAGGTATTTTCCATCCATAAATCCAATCCAGGGCACCTGGGTGGCTCAGTGGTTGAGCATCTATCTGCCTGTGGGTCAGGTGGCAATCCCAGAGCCCTGGGATGGAGTGCCGCATCAGGCTCCCTGTAGGGAGCCTGCTTCTCTCTCTGCTTGTGTCTCTGCCTTTCCCCCTGTGTCTCTCATGAATAAATAAAATCTTAAAAAAAAAAAAATCCAATCCAGAAGTAAGTCAATCATATGAGTTTCAAGTTCTTGTTTATAAGGAACATTGTTTTATGCTTTATAATTTGTGCACTTTATCAGTTTTGAATTATACATTATATTTACTCTACTCTAAATGTTCACATTAGATAATTCATTTGCATTAATCACAAAATATAATTTTCTTTAATTTATTTTTTCAAGTAGGCTCCATGCCTAGCATGGAGCCCAAAGCAGTACTTGAACTCATGACCTTGAGATCAAGAGCTGAGCTGAGATCAAGAGTTGGACATTTAACTGACTGAGCCACACAGACACCCCACTAGATACAATTTTAAAAAGGAACAAATGGAAAAAAATGACATATTGGAATAAATTTGCTATCTATTTTATAGGTAAATATTTTCAGTATTAAAATACTTATAAAAATTGAAATAAGAACAACTGAATACTTGAATTGGGAAGCAGGCCAAAATCACAGATGGGAAATTCAAAAATAAATAAATGTCAAAGAGATTTTTGAAAAATTATTCCATTTTACTAGACAACAAGAAATTCAAATGAGATCAGGTTTTTATCCATCATGTTAGAAAATATTCAAACTCAATGATTGTATAGTATGTGCAAAAGTGCTATCAAATGGCATTTTCATATATTGTTGGTGAAAGTATGAAAAGACATAACTTTTCTTGAGTAAATTTAGATATATACATCAAAAACCATAATGTTCTTATCCTTTCATTAAATTATTTCACTCTTAGTAATTTTCCTAAGAAATTAAAATAAAGATATATGATACAGTTTTGAAAAATGTGTTTATTAAAAATGTCCTTTTATTAATAAAAGGAAACTTTGGAAATGTAGCAGGGAATTAAATAAGAGTACTTCTACCACTTTTTATTGAATAAAGTTAAGGTTTTGTATTTTGTCTTAAGGAGTTGTTATTCAAATTTGAATTTAAAATTTCAATTGCAGAGTACTTCATTGTGGATATAATATACTTCATTCCTCAGTTCTCTGTTGAGTGCAATTCAGTTGCTTCCAGCCTTTAATATTCAAAATAATGCTGCACTGAATATTTTTGTGCAAGAGCCAATTGGTAATTTTGCAATTTGGTGAAAATTCCTGATTTAGAGAGAAAATACACTGCTTATTTTTAGGTATTGTATGGTTCCCTCCTGAGTTGTACCATTTTGAATTCCCACCAGAAAATAATGATCATTCTTGTTTCCTTACAGCTTTGCCAAAAAACATGTTTTCAAACTTTTATATATTTCTGAATAAAACAAAATTTTTCAGTTTTTTTCTGTATTATTGTTTCCTTGCTTATTATGAGCAAGATTGGGCGTTTTAAAATATGATTTTAAAATCCATTTGCACTTGTTGTTCTGTGATTTATTTGTTCATGTATTTTGCCCATATTTTTATGACCTCTCTATGTATTAGGGATAGCAACATTTTGTCTCTGAGAAAAGTTACAAATGTTTTTCTCATTTTGTCATTTGCTTTGCCTAGCCAAAGATTTCTCTTCTTTTTTCATTTTTCCATTACTCTGGACCTAACTACTAATTATTATTACTTTTTATTTCTTCTGAATTATGAGTCACAGGAAGATTTTTCTCTAACTCTTGGTGAAAAGGAATTTAACTACTTCTTCTATACATCTCTAGTTTTACATTTTTACTTTCTTTTTTTTAAGATTTCATTTATTAAAAAAAAAAGTTTCCATTTATTTATTTGACAGAGAGAGGACAAGTAGGGGAAGTGGCAGGCAGGGGAAGCGGCAGGCAGAGGGAGAGGGAGAAGCAGGCTCCCCACCTAGCAGAAGCCTAATGTGAGGCTGAGTCCCAGCACCTGGAGATCATGAGCGGAGCTGAAGGCAAACACAACTGCCTGAGCCACCCAGCGCCTCATTCTTTTCAATTAAAAATCTATTTTGAATTTATGCTGATTTTTGATGTGAGGAATGGGCCAAAGTTTAATTGTATCTATCAAAATATGAAATTGTTACAATATTTATATAAAAGTCTACCTTTTCCTTCCTGGTTTGAAATGCACCTTTACCATATATATTTTTTTCTTTTCTGGGATCTGCTTTTGTATGTTTTTATTCTGCTTTATGCTCATTATCCATGTTCCAAAACAATGTTCCTTTAGCTAGAGAGGACTAGTTCTGTTCTCATTGCTCTAATTTAAAAATTTCTTGACAATTTTTGTTTACTGGTTTTTCATATAAACTTTATGATCAACCTAACTAGCTCTAGGAAGAAAATTTTAAGAACCTAATAGTATATTTATTGATATTAAATTTACAAAAAGTCATTATGAGGCTGAGTCTTTGTATGTAAGAAAATAGGATGATCTTTTATTTGTTCAAATCTCCTCTTGTGTCTTTTAGAAATATAGGATAGTTTTCCTTATACAGACATTTCCTAATATACACGTTTCTTATGTTTATGCCTTTTCCCTCCTTTTGGATATATATTTTTCTGACATTCATCTAATTGGTCATCTGCCTATCTGGAGGTTATTGATAATCAGTGTAAGGCATTTTTAAAGTATATTTCCACTATGAAATATGAATAGTATCTGGTTGTGGTATCATTCTATAATGTTGCAAGATGCTACCATTGGATAACTGGATAGGGTACATGTTAGCTCTCTGTATTACTTCTTACAGTTACATGTGAATCTACAATTATCTCAAAATTAAAAATATAATTAAAAAATAAAGATAGTCAGGACACCAGGGTGGCTCAGTTGGTTAAGTGTCTGACTCTTGATTTTGGCTCAGGTCATGATGTCAGAGTCATGAGATCAAGCCCTGTGTTGGGCTCCATACTGAGCTTGCAGTCTGCTTGGGATTCTCTCTCCCTCTCCCTCTGCCTTCCAACCCAGCCTCTGACTCTCTCTCTCTAATAAGGGAAGAAAGAAAGAAGGAAAGAAAGAAAGAAAGAAAGAAAGAAAGAAAGAAAGAAAGAAAGAAAAAAGAAAGAAAGAAAGAAAAAGAAAGAAAGAAAGACAAGAAGAAAAAACAGAAAGAAAGAAAGAAAAGCAAAAGAAAGAAAAAAAAAGAAAGAAAGAAAGAAAAGCAAGAAGAAAAAAAGAAAGAAAAAAGAAAAAAAAAAAAAAAAAAAAAGAAAAAAAAAAAAATATTATACCAACTGGTTATATACTTGTTATCAGGAGTAATTTAGGTAATGCATGTTTAAGTAATTTCAACATACAAAATATTATAGAGAATAAAATTATTATTACATATTATGTTTTTCTAACAGTCAGAAATCTACAACCTAATGAAAGACCTTCATTTTACCCATAAATGTAGGCTGTCACAAACTTGTTTTCTCTTAGATGTTCTTTGGGCATATATGAAATGAATGGAGCAGAAATGCTTTCTGGTGCAGTTTTGATACCTAAGATGACAATATAGTGATTGAGAAAATCAAGTATACATAATATTAAAGCTATAAGTATTTTGTTGTGGAAATAACATTTGTGAGCAAGATGAAATTCCTAGAATCTGTAAAAAAAAAAAAAAAAAAAAAAAAAACCAAGAAAAGTTATTAAAAAATTGGATGCAAAAGTTACCACAAGGCAAAAACAAACAAACAAACAAACAAAAAAACCCTGAAATGGTAATATAAAATACAAAATGGAAGGAAATTTTCACTTTAACTGATAGGCTTAATATAACCAGCGTTTGAGCAAATTATAAACAGAAAAAAAAAACACTAATAGTCAAATAGAAACTATGGAAAGGACATGATCTGTGTTAAAAAGAAGAGGATTGCTTTTCTTTTACATTTTTAAAGTCCAATGTTTGATCAGATAGCATTATAGGATATAGGAAAACAATTCCCATTGCTGTAAATGTAAATTAGTCTGACAGATTTGAGAGCAATTTGGCAATATATCAAAAGATACAATTACAATACCCTTGGATTTAGCAATTTGAATTTTATCTTTATCATATAAAATAAACCTATATATGTTCTTGAAAATACATAAGAAGTTCTTTATTGCTGCTGTGTTTGTAATATCAAAAGACACAAAATATTAAATGCTCTGCCATAGGGGATTGGCTATACTCACACCAGGAATTACCATAGAGACATTAAAAATTGAGATAATCTCTAGTACTGATATCAAAAAATTGGTAAATATATCCTTGAGTGAAGAAAGCATGCTGCAAAATAATCTATGGTACATTAAACATGTTATTTATACTCATTTGTAGATATCTATACATATATATCACAAGAAACTGTGAAGGGTGTTTTTATGTGGGGAAGATGTGTGGGATGGAGAGAAAACATTTTTGGTATATCTTCTTAATATTGGAATTATTACCTATATTATTTCTCTAAAATATAGTATTGAAATGGGAAGTTTCATAATACTTTTGGCTAGAAGTCCAAGAAAATCCCAACATGAGATGCATGATTTATAAATCATAAAACCTGCATAGAGATAACTGGGAGCTGATTTTAAAACCCAAATATAGACAAGAGAGGAGCTCCATATTAGAAAAATAATTTCTTTAAAGACTATTGTAAATGTGTAAGAGAGGGGGGAAGAATCATTCTGTCAACTTCACGTCAGTGAAGGAGGGTTTCAGTGAGTCTTCTTAGAGTTTGTCCTCTTTGTTTTTTGTTTTTTTTTTTTCCTCTTTGGTTTGTAAGATACAGTGGGATCAGGTCTGATTTATATTGAAGAAGTGAAAGACCAGAGGCTGTGGCTCTGATGACAAAACAAGAGGTAGTTCTGATTGCTCTTAGAATATGCTGGAATGACTAGTGAGACCTCAGCAAAAAAAAAGTCTGAATGGGGTTGTATCAAATGGCCAACAGAGGAGGGAAAAAAATGTAAGTAATTTTCTATTGATGATGATTACCCAAGATCAAAAGGACTGCTGGTGAATGTCTCCCAGTATTGAGCGTAAGGAAGTAGAGGAGTCTTCAAAATTACTAAGAAATCCCAAAACTTGATAAAGCATCAGCCTGAAAAACTTGATAAATGTTCACAAATATATATAGTCATGTAACCACTACTATAATTAAGATATGGAAACTTTCTGTCATCCTCAAATTTCTTTCCTTGCCCTTTGCAATCAATCTTTCCCACACTTTCGGCCTTGATCTGCTAAAAATCTGGTTTCTCTAACCATAGATTGTGCCTATTTTAAAATGTCAGGCCTAAAAGCCAGGTACACACTTAGCCAAATAAAATTAAATGGGTAGCAAATCATTGCTTCAAAGACTTGGAGTTATATGTGAAAAATGAAAGAACAAAGACTGTATTAGTCCACGCTTGTCAGAGAACGAACTATAAATGCGTGCAATCATTTATACATAATGACTTGCCAGGAATATTGATTCACAACAGCCCAAAATACTGAGCAGAAGATATGTTTTATTTTTATTTTTTTTAGAAGATATGTTTTAACATTGTAGTTAAATACGTGGCCTTTTACCTACTTGTAGTCACAGAAGATTAAAATATCCATTCTGGACTTCTTCTGAAGTTCACCTCCCAGTTGCACTCCTATAAAAATACTACATTTGCATTAAGCATGATCTAATTAGCTGAATTAGTTTCAACAAAGGTTTATGATTATATAGACACTATAAAAAGATTAAAATACAAGGGTCGAAAATCATTTTTATATATTGAGATATGAGTCCTTGGTTAGATATAAGGTTTGACAAGTATTTTCACCAAGTTATCTTATCTTTTCATCTCTTCTTTTTTCCTTATAGAACATAAAAAGTTTTTTTAAGTTTGATGAAGTGCAATTATTGATTTTTTTTTCTTTTCTGGATCATTCTTTGTGGTGTATTGTCTAGGAACTCTTCATCAAGCCACCAGAGCTAGGAAATTTTCTAGTACTTTTACTAGTTCAATATTACTTGAATCTATGATGTATTTTTGAGGTACATTTAATTTATTTTATATTGTCTATGGATCTCTCATTCTTCTACCATCATTTGTTGAAAGGACTTTTTTGTTCCATTTAAATTGCTTATGTATCTTTATCAAAAATTAACTGACTATACTTATGTGGGACTATTTCTAGGTTCTCTGGTCTGTTCTATTATCTATGGGTCTATTCATCTGTCCGTATAATGGCCTTGGTTATTATGGATGTACAATAAGTCGAGATCAAGTAGGATAATCTTCCTAATTTATACCTTTTTTTCCCAAAATTGTTTTTATGTTGTAGTTCCCTTACCTTTCCATGTGAACTTAGAATCATCTTGTCATATCTACAAAGAACTTGATGGAATTTTGATAAGAATTTTCATTATCACTGTATATAAAGTGAGAATTTTTTTCACACTCTGTTGAGTCTTTCAATTGCATTATAGTGTTTCAATTTTAGATCTTATTTCATTACAATTTATCATTTTTCAAAATGCAAGTCCTGTGTGCATGTTTTGTTGAATTTACACAAAACTACTCATATTTTTTGTTACTGTACTCCCTTGGTTGCCTGGGAAGGGAACTGCGATATTAGCATGGCCAAGATTGCTCAGCTCCACTTGGTGAAAGGTTTCCACCTGCTGTCCAGGTGAGGCCTCCTTCAGACTCTGGCCATTGAAGTCTTGCAATCAGGTGTGGGATCTGCTGCTTTCTGGCACTGGAGCACCTCCTGGTCAGGTGCAGGCTCTCTCAGAGCATCCACCAGGCGCTGAAGATGGGAAACATCTCTGGGAAGCAGCCTTCTGGAACATTTGGTGAGCGAACAATCTACCTTCTATGCTGATAATGCCTCAGTTTGCTCCTTTTTTGCCCCCCTTGCACCTAGCAACAATGGTATTTTGATTTCAGGTTCCAAGCATTCATTTTTGAGATGTAGAAGTTCAACAGGTTTTTCTATGTTAATCTTGTTTACTGTGACTTTGCTGAATCTATTTGTTCTGGAAGCTTGTATATAGGTTCTTTTTTTCAGAATTTGCTACACAGACTACATATCATCAAGAGGGATTTATTTCAACTTCTCTATGTGTGTCCATTTGATTCCCTTTTCTTGCCTTACTGTACGGATGAGGAATGTGGAGAACATCATGACGAGGCAGTGATTGACTGTGGCACCCTTGCCTTGTTTCTGACCTGTGGTGGAAAAATTTCTTTCACAAATAGGGTGATTATTTGTCTTATGCTTTTTTGTAGATAGTACTAGGTTTTTGTTTTTTTTTTTTTGACTTGTGGAGGTCTCTCCATATTCCTATTTTCTGTGTTTTTTTTTTTTTTTAATCACAAATAGTTGTGATGTCTCATAAATGTTTTGTCTGCCTCTACTGTAATATTCTTTTTTTATCTGTTGATATAATGGATTAATTAATTAATTTTCTTTTTTTTAAGATGTTCCTTATTTATCATGAGAGACACAGGAGGAGAGAAGAGGAGAGGGCAGAGACACAGGCGGAGGGAGAAGAAGCAGGCTCATGCAGGGAGCCCTGATGTGGGACTCGATCCGGGTCTCCAGGATCAGGCCCTGGGCTGAAGGCAGCACTAAAACGCTGAGCCACCAAGCTGCCCTAATTTCTACAATTTTGAGCTAGCTTTGTATTACTAGAATAAACACCACTTGGTCATAATATGTATTTTTTAAATTCATTGCTGAATTATGTTTACTATATTTTAAGAGTTTTTAGATCCAGAATCATGAGGGATATGGTCTGTTTTCTCTGGTTTTGATAAAGGATACGGACTTCATAAAATCAGTAGGAAAATGTGCCCTCTAACTTCTGGAAGAGACTGTGCAGAATTAATGTTAATTTTTCTTTCAGTATCTGATGGACTTTGTGAGTGAAATCATCTGGGCCTGGAGATTGATTTTTTAAGCATCTTTAAATTAAAATTTCAAAGACACCTGAGTGGCTCAGGGGTTGAGAATCTGCTTTTGGCTCAGGTGGTGATCCCAGGCTCCTGGGATTACATTGCACATCAGGCTCCCCACAGGGAACCTGCTTCTCTCCCTATCTTTCTCTTTGCCTCTCTCTGTGTGTCTCTCAGGAATAAATAAATAAAATCTCTTAAAAAATTAATTAATTAAAATTTCAACTTCCTAAATAGTATGGTGCTATTCAAATGATCTATTTCAAATTTGGTACATTGTAGCAGTTTGTACTTTTCCAGGAATGGTCCATAATATCTGAGTTGTCAAATGTGAGTAGATGCTTGTAATATTACCTTTTGTGCTTTGGTCATATTGGTGTAGGGTCTGTAGTGGTATCCTTTGTTTTATTGATTTTCTTTATTGCCCTTTTCAGTCCCACTGCTTTTTGTTCTTACTGTTATTATTTCCTTCTTTCTGATTGCTTTGTAGGCTTTAATTGGTTCTTTTTCTAGTTCATTAAGTGGCTTGAATTTTTTGAGATTTTCCTCTTTTCTTAATGCAAACATTTGATGTTCTGTGGTTGCCCTCATGGGAATTACTTTAGCGGCCTCCAACAGTTTATTGATATATTTTCTTTTTATATTCAGTTTCCATGTGATTTTGAAAAATTTTCTTTAGACTTCATCCGTGATCTCTGGTTTATGTAGGAGAGTGTTGTTTAGTTTTCAAGCGATATGGAGATTTTACCTGATATCTTTGTATTATTGATGTTCTAATTTGATTCTTTTGTGAAACAAAGCAACACACTCTATATGATTTTAATTGTTTTAATAAAAATTTGGGCCCAGCATATCTCGGTATTTGTTTTGTAAAGAATAGACTGTTGGTTTGAAGCATTCTGTGATTGTGATTAGATCCTATTTGTATGCTGGTAGTTATTGACTTGTTCTATACCTTGCCCTGATTAATCTTGTCTAAATTTTCTATCAATTGTTGAGATAAGAGTGTTTAAGATCTCTAAATATAACTGGAATGGCTTATTTCTCCTTTCATTTATGTCATATTTGCTTCATATATTTTTCAATACTGTCATTGGTGCATACACATTTAGGGCTGCTATGTGTGGATTAGTCCTTTTACCTTTATGAGATATCCCACTCTGTCCCAATAACTTTGTCTGGAAATCTACTTTATTTGATAAAAACATACCCATTTTTGCTTTATTTAGTTGTTTGTATGATATAGTTTTTTTTTTTCCACCCTGTATTTTTAGCCAACCTCCTATCATTGTATTTGAAGAGAACTTTTTGTAGACCTCATATTGTTGGATCCTTTTAAAAATCAGGGTTGCCAAAATCTTTTACATGGTTTATTTTTGTGTAATTTTTGACAGGTTAAGACTTAAATCTGCCACTTTATTTTCTCTTTGTTATTTCTGGGGGTAGGGTTTTTGTTTATATTTTACTACATACATGCTTGTTAGTGGACATTTGTTAAGAATCCATTTTGATTTTTTTTCATTTTGATCCATAGGAATTTATGTATGTCTCCTCGTTTTCTCTACATGTTTTTTTTTTCATGGTTTCTCTTGACATTATACTTTATATTAAAAGCATATCACATTTTAATGGAGTCAACATTTTAAAAGTTCAGTTAAGTATTGAACCTTACCTTCCTTTTGTCTACCTCCGCCTATAATTGTCTTAAATATTTTCATTGAAATATATGTAGAGACTATTGTAATCTTCACTTCAATCATCAAGCATTTCAGAAAACTCAAAGGAAGAGAAATTTTGTAATTTCCCATTAATTTGCTCTTTTCCTTACTCTTGTTTTTTATTGCTCTAAGTTTCCTACTTTTTCCTTTCTGTTCAGAGGATTTCTTTTAGGCATTCTTTTAGGATATATCTACTAGAGAACATTTCTCTTAGGTTTCCTTCACCTGAGAATGTCTTATATTTACCCTTTTTTGTTTGTCTACATGACGATTTTTTACCAACCTCTCTCTTTCTCCCAATCCCTGAGAATGTCTTATATTTACCCTTTTTGGCTTTGTCTACATGACGGTTTTTACCAACCTCTCCCTCTCTCCAATCCCCAGCCCCTGATAATCACCATTCTGTTACCATGAGTTTGTAGATTCCATATATTAATGATATACAGTATTTGTCCAACTTATTTCACTTGATTGACATAATGCCCTCAAGATCCATCCATGCTGTTGTGAGTGATACGATTTCCTTCTTTCTCGTGGCCAAATAACGTTCCAATATGTATATACACATACCACATTTTCTTCATTTGTCTGTTGATTCTTACGTTTTTTTCTATATCTTGGCTATTGTAAATCATGCTTCAGTGAACATGGGGATTCTAGTATCTCTTTCGGATCCTGATTTCATTTCCATTAACTCTATACCCAGAATGGGACTGCTGCCTCACACCATGGCTCTATTTGTTAATCTTTTGAGGATCCTGCATTCTGTTTTCCCCCCTTTACTTCTGAAGTATATATTCAGTTGATAGAGAATTCCTGTTTGACAGTTTCTTTTCTCAGAACTTTTTTCCCCCTCAGCACTTTATTTCTGAAATATATTGCCACTTGATACAGAATTCTTGTTTGACAGGTTTTTTTTTTTTTTTTTTTCCTTTTCTTTTTTCCCCTCAGTACTTGAAAAATATGCCACTTCTTTCTGGCTTCAGTGGATTCTCATGAGAAACCCTCTGTTATTCAAATATTTTATTCAAATTCCTTTCCCCCTCTAGGTAGAAAGGTTCTTTTTTTTCTTTTTCCTTTCCTCTTTTACTTTTCTGACTGCTTTCAAGAGTTTTTCCTGATCTTTATTTTTTAGAAGTGTGCCTGATGTAAAATGGCTTGCACTTATTTTGTATAATCCTGTTCAGGGTTCTCTCAACTGTTGAATTTGAGCTTTATGTCAGTTGCCAAGTATGGGAAATATTAGCCACTATTTCTTCAAATTATTTTCAGTCCCTATATCTGTCTTCTACCCTCCGAGACTCCAATAACATGAACGTTAGATCTTTTGTTATATTCCCACATGTCCCTGAATCTCTCTTTTTTTTTTTTCCTTCAGTCCATTTTCCTTTCATATTCAGATTGGGTATTTTTTTTTTTTTTTTTGGTACCATCTTAAGGTCACTGTTTCTTTTGAATTCTCCAAATTTGTGCTGCTGAACATACTCACTCACCGAATTTTAGAATTTTGACATCCGGGGTTAAAAACAAAACAAAGACTCCTCACAGCTGGGCAGGTGGCTGGATAGGCTGCTGTACTGCTTTACTATTCATGTTTCCTACTAGGCCTCTGTTGCTAGTGCATTTGTGAGAGGCGGAGATCACCGTATTACTGTTAGCAGTGGCGGAAATCCTGGTTTTTCCCTAGGACTCTTTTGAAACTATCCCTTTGGAGAGAGGAGGGATGCATCACTGGCATGTGGAAAGAAAAGTATAGGCTTTCCCACGTGATCACTATGATATCACATTAGGGCTACTGCCACTCATTTTGGATGAAAATCTTAGTTGTATACTCTGACAACACCCTGATGGACATTCTGATTAATATGAACATCTAGGCTTTCCACTCAAGAAGAATGCTGGTGGTGGGATGCGATTTTTTCTTGATGCTTTCCTCCTTAAGTAGAGTGGGTTAATTGGTGAAAATTTTCTTTCTTGCTAAACTGAACTTCTGGTTGTTTTACTAGGAAAGTGCCTTTCATTCTTCTTCTCTTCTCTTCTCTTCTCTTCCTCTTCGTCTTCTCTTCTTCTCTTCTCTCTCTATTCTCTCTCTCGCTTACTCTCTTCTCTTCTCCTTTTCTCTTCTTCTTCCTCATCCTCTCCTCTCTCTCATCCATCTCCTCTCCTCTCCTCTCCTCTCCTCTCCTCTCTTCTTCTTCTCTTCTGGAACCCATTGACATTTCTAGGTGGGTGGCCTTCAAACAGTACTCATCCATTCAGTCTGAGAGATATGAGGCCAAAAAAACAAAACAACAAAAACAGGAGAAATCACCCCCTGTTTGAGTCCTCAGGACCTGATCCATGCTTTTCTCTACTACCTTTGTTCTTTGACTTTTAAGGACAAACAAAATACCACACACACCACACACATCACAACACACACACAAACATAAACCCAAGTCATTTCTTTTTTTTTTTTTAATTTTTATTTATTTATGATAGTCACAGAGAGAGAGAGAGAGAGAGAGAGAGAGAGGCAGAGACACAGGCAGAGGGAGAAGCAGGCTCCATGTACCGGAAGCCTGACGTGGGATTCGATCCCAGGCCTGGGCCTAAGGCAGGCGCTAAACCGCTGCACCACCCAGGGATCCCCAACCCAAGTCATTTCTATTAGATAATGGGCAAAGAGCATAAAGAGATATTACTGAAGAACATACACAGATGGAAAGTAAGCACATGGAAGGATGTTCAACCTTGCTATTATGGAATTGTAGATCACACATCTATTACATCAACAGAAAGAAACATCCATAAAATGGTATGATCACTTTAAAAAATAATCTGTCAATTTCTTTATAAAATAAGTAAACAAACACTTATCCTATGACACAACAATCAGACTCCTGGACACTTATTTTTGAGAAATTAAAGCACATTAAAATCTGTCTGTGAATGTTCATAGCAGCTCTATTTATAATAGCTAAACCCTGGAAGCATTCAAAATGTTCCTGGAGAGAGGAATGATTAAACAGTCTCTGCTGCAACTACCCTGTGGAATACTACTCCATGATAAAAGGGATGAACTACTGATATATGCAGCAACTTAGATGGATCTCAAGGGTGTTATTCTGCGTGAAGGAGCCATTTCAAAAGGTCGCATACTGTTTGATTCCATTTATATAACATTCTCTAAACGATAAATTTATAGAGATAGAGAACATATTAGTAGCAATCAAGATTTAAGAATGTTTATTTAGTTTCCTAGGGCTCCTGTAACAAAGTATAGGTTTTCCTGCTATCCATACGAAACTGTTTGTATACCCAAATGATGGAAAGTGAAGAATTACCAATAATACATACGGGGATCTTTTTGAACATTTCCAAACCCCTGCAGAAAACCTCTCTCAGGTTTTTCTAATACTTTAGGACACATGTTACTAATGTATGCACAAATCAGTCAAGATAAAGTACAAATGCTCACAAACACAGTTCACAGCTGTGGTAGCTTGATGCTGAGTGTAGTGACCAGGGAAAGAGGTTGGAGACACTCTTGCTGCTCAGGTGTATGCGGCTTCTATAAGTGCTCCATGCAAAACAAATACTGAATGCCATTCCCCTCTCCCCCTCTTTTTTTGTTTGTAAAACAAACAACTCTCTTTGGATTTCTTTCAGTTAGCAAACATAGGTACTAATGTAGATCCTTTAGAAAAACATACAGAGAGGAGGTGAGTAGGGGATGAGTGAAATAGGTGAAGGGGATTATGAGTACACTTACCATGATGAACCCTGAGTATTGTATAGAATTGTTGAATCATTATATTGTATACCTAAAACTAATAAACACTGTATATTAACTATACTGGAATTGAAAAATAAATAAAATAAAGACAGAGTCAAAAATTGAACTTTCAAAAAGCAGGGGATATCTGTATTACAAAGTAGGCAGCTTAAAACAACAGAAATGTATCCACAACAGTTTGGGAGGTCAAGTGTCATCCCCATTCCCTCTGGAGTCACTGAAGAAGAAATGTTTCCGTGCCTCTCCTAGGTTCTGGTGGCTGTTGACAATCCTTGGTGTTCTTGGCTTGCCATTGTGTAATTCTAATCTCAGTTTGGCTTCAGATGACTTTCTTCCCTGTGTTTCTGTGTATCCTCTCCTCTTTTCATAAGGGCACAAATCATTGGATTTAGGTTCCATCCTAAATATAGCATTTTTTATTCTAAAAATCATTAACAAATTCTTTCCCTAAAACCCTGTCTCAAAAAAAGGACACATTCTTTAGGTTCTGAGAGGAAATGAATTTTTGAGATATGTGATTCAACCCATTATAGATGGTGAGGGGGAATGGAGTCCAGGTGCCATAAAAGGGTAGAATGTGGAAGATCTTTGTGGTGACAAATAGAGCTATATCTTGATGGTATTAAGGGTAACATGAGGGGATCCCTGGGTGGCTCACCTGTTTAGCACCTGACTTCTGGCCCAGGGCATGATCTTGGAGTCCCGGGATTGAGTCCCACATCGGGCTTCCTGCATGGAAGGCTTCCTCTGCCTGTGTCTCTGCCTCTCTCTCTCTCTGTCTCTCTCTCTCTCTCTCATGAATAAATAAATAAAAAATCTTTCAAGAAAAGGGTTACATGAGCCTACACATATGATAAAATTTTAAACATTCATTGTGTGATTACTTAATTTTCTGGTTTTAATAATCTGTTATAACTGTGGAAGAAATAACCTCGGGGAAAAAATGATAAAGGGTGCATAGGATCTATATGTACTCTCTTTGTAACTTCTTGTTATTTCAAAATAAAAATTACAGAAGAAGGCCTCGTAGTTTTCTTATGGATGACAACCTTCCTGTAATTATGTAAGAATATTCTTTGCTTTCTTCTGTGTTTAATATAAGGAGGAGATGATCTCTGTCTCTTGAGGTAAGGAAAAAACACATTGATAATTGCTAGAGTGTATCATGAGTTATGTGTTCAATACTATAATAGATTGCTTATATTGTCAGAGAGTTTATACATTTGCTCAGAGTGCTGTAGGGATTGAGATCCAATAATTGCCGTACTGGCTGTTCCTGAATTGAATATAAGGCCTAGAGTGTCATTGTGTATATAATGAAGCTAAATTAAAACCCAAATTAACTGTAAAGTATCATAATGCATCTTATGTAGTCAAAACTCTTTTCTACCCTCACAGTGATTTATTTAAATTTAATGGGTTTAGTTGAAAAGAGGATGATAGAACAATTACAGATTTTTAAAAGCACAGAAGTTTCTCCCTAAAGGTAAAAGGAGAACATATGCAATCTCTGTATTTGCATAAGCCTTTTACAAAATAGATGAAATAGAATGTTGTCTGGGGAAAATTATTAGCACTGGAAATGTATTAAAAAAAAGAAAGAAAGAAAGAAAGAAGGAAAACCTTCAGTGGTAGGTATGTCATTTAAAGCGATTTAAATGTTATTACTGAAAGAATTATTTGAAAGCCATTTTTCTTACTAAGAAATTCTAAACTACACAGAAGGACTCTCTGTGGCTTAAAACCACAGCATATAGCTATATTTAGGTAACTGATTGCCAGGTGTCTGTTCTGTTAAAATGAGATTCCTCCTCTGTCCACCTCAAATTTAACACAAAATATGTTACCAAGGGGAATTTAGAACTGATTAGGATTGACAGTTCTTTTCACAGGAAACTTCCATAGGTAGAATCAAATGTCATATGGGAAATAAAGCTTTAACAAAAAGAACTGCAAGGAGGGGGAAAGAGTCACAACTGAGGTTATGGATCATTTGTCAGAATGATGATGCCTTTTTCTAATTTGATTGACTTTCAAATTTTGTATTTACAGACAGAAATGACCCATGAATTATTTATTTTGAACTATCATTCTTAATCTCCATGATAACAGGCTCACAATGAATTTTGTTAATTATATTTTTCCCACTTAATATCATGGCATAAATACTAATATCAAGAATAGTACACTACAGTTATCTAGTGTTTTCAATGTCAAAACATCAAAAGGTATTTTCCAGATTAGGTGCCTCACCTTTGTGATAGAAATCACTAGAAATTTAAAAGTGGTTGCAGTACATGGCAAACTGAGATGAAGTGTACAATTTATTTTCGAAATCAAATTGAGTTAAAATGGCCAAGATAAAATAATTAAATAAGGAAAAACATTAAATATATTTTGTGGGTAAATATTGAACCATAGATTAAAACCATGGCATTAGATAAGCCATTTCAAATTTCTAGAATGTTATTTAGGGTCCAAATGTTTTAGCACGCTTATTGACTGTTATTCAGCTCCGATCACTGTAATCAAATACCATATACTGGTTTGTGGCTTAGGCAACAGACATTTGTTTCTTACAGTTCTGTAAGAACAGGATGCTACAAATTCAGTCCTTTGTAAGGACACTTTTTGTAGCTTGTAGGGAGCCACATTCTTGCTGTGTGCTCATATAACCTTTATTCGGTGCTTGCTTATGGAAAGAGATCTCTCGCTTTCCTTTCTCAAAAGGGCACTAATCCTTGCATGACATTCCCATTCTCATGACCTAATCTAAACTTAATCCCATCTCCAAATACCATCACATCGGGGCTTAGGTCTTCAACATATACATTTGGGGGAAACATAAACGTTTAGTCTACAATATTGCCTACTACACAGTCTAATGTAACAGTGAATGGTGAATTAGGAACGAGATCTTGCAGTGCCTAAGCGTTTGAATGCAGTGTTTTCCTTGTGAATTACGTTGTAATGCAATAAACTAGCAGGCAAGTTGTTGTTGTTGTTGTTGTTGTTGTTGTTGTTGTTGTTCTTCTTCTTCTTCTTCTTCTTCTTCTCTTCTTCTTCTTCTTTCTTCGTTCTTCTTCTTCTCTTCTTCTTCTTCCTTCTTCTTCTTCTTCTTACTTTCTTCTTCTTCTCTTCTTCGTTCTTCTTTCTGCTGTTTCTTTTTTTAATGTGCATGTTAACTTAAATTCCAGGCTGCTCTGAGCCCTAGAGCTAATGACAGAACCCAGAATATATAAAAACCAAATTCTTTCCATTGTGTCATCTTGGTCCCCTTGTTAGTTATCTCTACTTTATCCGTAACCCCCAGCCCAACGTGTTGCCTGTCTCAAGTCTTTGACTTTCCATGTCAAGATAAGTCTCTTAATTCATTGTGTTCTGCTTTACATTTACTTTATAATGGGATCCCTGGGTGGCGCAGCGGTTTGGCGCCTGCCTTTGGCCCAGGGCGCGATCCTGGAGACCCGGGATCGAATCCCACGTCGGGCTTCCGGTGCATGGAGCCTGCTTCTCCCTCTGCCTATGTCTCTGCCTCTCTCTTTCTCTCTCTGTGACTATCATAAATAAATAAAAATTAAAAAAAAAAGATTTTTTATTTTATAGTAAAATTATTTAAGTGTTGGTCTCCATCACTAGTCAGCTCCTTAAAACTGAAAACCGAATTATTCATATCCATTCTCCCAACTGTCTAGTGTAATGTCTGGTGCATCTGACAGCCTTTGTTCCAGACTGCCTCCTCAAAGATATTTTATAGCAAACAGCTTTGGAAAATAAAGATAGTGTCTTCTTCCAGAGTAAGGGCATATTTTTTGTACTGTCCGGGATAATAAAGATAATGTCTACCTCCCAGGCAAAGGACAGATTTGCTTGCAGTCCATTATAAAAGATTTAACTCCCCTAAATGCAGGGTTCCTCAGCAATGATTCAAAGACACTGCATGCTCAGTATCTACCTGGACCACTTTGTGTCTTCCCAATGCAATTTAGGTTGAAAAAAATTGATGCAAATTTGTAGTTTATGGAGTTCTCTGTGCCCATGTGTAATAAAGTCTTTTGACTCTGTCTTAGGAATCCCAAGTCACATCAGCATTCATAAAACTATGGCAGGTTAACTTATCAGCATTCAAGTAGAGTAAAATCTTAGACCCTTCACATTTATTGATGTTAGGTACTCAGTAGATATATATTAAATGTGTTTTATTGAATTATGGATGGCAAAAAGAAAAAAAAAAGCCTATTCAATCATGAAGTCCACATTTCCTTTCGCTCACATAACAGATGGGGAATCTGATGTTCAGAAAAGTTAAATGACTCCTCTGACAGGATGACTAAAACATTTGTGTGATTATTTAATTCATGGGTAATTCTTAAATTTAGTCATTTTTGTCCTATTCAAAATACTTAATGAATTTTGTGATCATGTAGAAAATAACTATAATGCATTTGCCATGTTGATATCAGTTCTGATCTTTATTACTTGCATTTACAATCACATTGGCACTGTGACATACACTTTTAATTGTTCAGGATAATGAGAAATGAAAAAAGATTCAATATACACATGATGAATTCATGATAAGGCCAAGATTTTAGTAGTTTAATGAGAAAAAAAGGTGAAATAATTTTTCAAATGGTTTATGATAGGATAAGCATATACATTTTCGTGATCTGTATTAACTAATACATTAAATTAATGTTATTGATTTAAACTTTATTAATTTTTAAATTACAGTTATATTCAGTTGGTGTTTTTTTGTTTTCTTAAACTTGTCTGAGGTATGGACATGTGATATCTATATTTTTAAATGTAGGTAATATTATATTCCAAGAATCTAAACTAACAGGAAACATTTGTAAGAAAGTTGTCTCAAGAAATCTGTATATGAACATTAACTTACATTTCAGAAACTCTGCTCCAAGCCAGAAATCTGAAGCCATAACAAAGATTTTTTAAATCAAAGACTTTCCAATATCTTTCCATTGTGTCACTTTGGTTCCTTTATTATTTACTATTTCTAGAATAATAGAAAAATAATAGAAGGATAATAGAAAAAAAATCCCCATTGTCTATTAAACATTGATGTAGTGAAACTTAATTTCAAAATCTAAAGCTATATAGTTCTAAAAACTAGTAAATGGTCTGGTGATAGTGATTCAGATGTTTGAAGTTCTACCGACAAAAGGATGGGGCAATAAGAAGTCACTGCTTTATTATTATTGATTCTGTATTGCAGTGTTCTTGAATACACATTCAACATATAAATAATTTTATACAATCCCTTTATTTTCCCATAAGATCATAATCACATAATTAATATTCTCCCCTCTTCTCAAACATTCAAATTATTTAAAGGTGAAAGTGGTAGTTTTGGATATAATCCCACCTTCTAGTAATATTAGTACACACTTTCTTTGATTTATTAAAATTATTGTTTATCACATAGAGCATTTGTTACTCCATTCTCCTCCTTTGTGATACCAGTTTTTATCCCCAGACTTCTTCCCGTCTCACTGTTGTACTCTTCTTTTTATTCTTACTATAATTATGAAATGGCAGAATGAATTAAAACATCCTTAGGACTGAGTCTTAATTTACATAAAAATGGATACATGTGCATTTTCAAGTTCTGGCCATTCTAAATTGATTTTACATTTTGGGACTTAATCCACAACTTCAGTTAATATGACTTACCCAACAACAGTGATGACTCTTCTCAGTGGCAGAGCCAGAAAGAATTGACTTTTTTAGGTCAAATGTTATAGTTTAAGATTTGTTTTCTTTAAAAAGGACATTTCATCACTAGTGATTGAAATGCTGTTATCTTTTAAATAGTATACACCTTAACAACAGAACCCTGTCGGGAAAGCCTACGTTGGCTTAAGGTTGTGTGGAAAATTTCCAACACTTCTTTTTTTTTTTTTTTTTTTTAAGATTTTATTTATTTATGATGACACACACACACACACACACACACACACACACAGAAGCAGAGACACAACAGGGGGAGAAGCAGGCTCCATGCAAGGAGCCCAACATGGGACTTGATCCCGGGTTTCCAGGATCAGGCCCTGGGCTGAAGGCAGCGCTAAACCACTGAACCACCTGGGCTGCCCTCCAACACTTCTTATATTGAACTCAAGCTGGTTTCTTTTCTTTCTTTTTTTTTTTTTTTTATGATAGTCACACAGTGAGAGAGAGAGAGGCAGAGACAGGCAGAGGGAGAAGCAGGCTCCATGCACCGGGAGCCCTACGTGGGATTCGATCCTGGGTCTCCAGGATCGCGCCCTGGGCCAAAGGCAGGCACCAAACCGCTGTGCCACCCAGGGATCCAAGCTGGTTTCTTAAGCCAGATTCTTGTATTGAAAAGAATCAGAAGTCATTTAAGAGGAAACAAAAAGCTCAACTATATCTTGTTTGAAAAATAATATAATAATAGTAATAATAATAATTATTATTATATAATAAATTAGCAGCCATGGATTCTAATATTGAGGATTCAGAATCTATCAATTGGTTAGTGATTGTAGAAATCCCTACAATTTAATGTCAACAAAATGATAGAAATAATATTAACTATCCTTAAGTCCTGGGAGGTGGCTGCTGAAGAAAGGTCTGAATGGCCTTGTGATTCATTTCTTATTAATTTTTAGAGTTTAGAGGAGAACTTGCTTAGCAGATCTGTTTAGTTCAAGAGAATAGAGATGCGGGCAGCTGTGCTCTAGAGGCTGACCCATTCTCAACAGGCCACTTCCTTGACAGGAAAACTTTCCTTGTCACAATTCACATAGGTTTCCCTCTTCCTCCTTGTTCCTATAAATATATAAAGCAATATAGAGACAGTGTTCTTTTCCACTGGGGCATTGGCCATGATGTAAGTGGATTTTTTTGCCTAGCATAAGGAGATAATTGGATTTCCTAGATATATACTATACACTTCTCTACTGTTTAATAAAACTCACACACGTATCAGACATACACACTACCACCCCCAACAAAAACAATGACTAATAATAATTGATGTCAGAAATAGGAAAAAGCTATAAATGTAATCTTAATGTATTGAATCAAATTATATATTGGTGAGATATTCATGGAGAAATCATGAGTTTTAATCCTTTAACCTACTAATCAGACTTCCAGATCGTATTAATCAGTGGGAATATTTCTTTTTCCTTGGAATTCTTTTTGTGGAGTATGTATAGGTTGCTCATGCTAAATAAGTTTTGAATTAATTTTTGGAGCACGGTCTACTGGACAATGTCAAGGGGCCTATTCAATGTCAAAAAATTCTAATTTTTTTAGGTAAAAATATTAATCCTTATTATTGAAATAGCTCTCTTTGTGTAATCGATGCCCTGTTACGCATTTTAAAGTCCTCAGATATTGTATCTGGATCTATCCTTATGCTCTAAGGAAGGATCTGATAGTTCTAAGTTCTGCATGCTCTGCCTGTGCCTCATGATTTTCTATATCCTCATTTTAGTCAACTTTTGATACCAGAAATGATATCTGATTCTTGTGAGTATTGTTTGACAGTCTGACCTTTGCATTATTTCAGTTACATTTGAAAGAAGCTATCTTTCAAAGAAGAATTGTTCTTTGTTCAGAGAAATGATTAATGTTGGTATTCTAGCTACTAAGGCAGCCTAAGGGGAAGACTTCCTAAGGTGAAGTGTGTTTAATATAGAGGGATTGCAGTTGCTAGGTATGATCCTGGTGTCTTAAAAATCTTCCAACTTGCCAAAAGAATGCATGTACAGTTTATGAATCTTTACTGAATACATGGTATAGGTGAAATCTTTTGCCCACATAATGCCACTTGTTCATAATAACAACATGAGAGTTTACTATCTCCTTTTGACATTTAAGAAAACCGAAGCTCAGAGAGGCAAGCAAATTTTATTGGGGAATATGTTGTTTGTTGTCAATGAATGTGTGATCCTCCTATTCACTGAAATTTAATATTATGTGTCAACCCAACTGAGTCATGGTATGCTCAGGTATTTGGTAAGGTGTTATTTTGGGATGTGTCTATGAGGGTATTTCTGGATAGATTAGCATTTGAGTCAGCAGACGGAGTAGAGCATGTGCCCTCCCTGATGTCTCTGGGCACCATCCAATCTGAATAGAACAAAAAGGTGAACACAGGGCCAGAATATGTATTTGAACAAATTCTAGCTGAAACTTTCCTAATCTGGGAAGGGAAAACAGGCATTCAGATCCAGGAAATAGAGAGATCCCCCCCTAAAATCAATAAAAACCGTTCAACACCTCGACATTTAATTGTGAAGCTTGCAAATTCCAAAGATAAGGAGAAGATCCTTAAAGCAGCAAGAGACAAGAAATCCCTGACTTTTATGGGGAGGAGTATTAGGGTAACAGCAGACCTCTCCACAGAGACCTGGCAGGCCAGAAAGGGCTGGCAGGATATATTCAGGGTCCTAAATGAGAAGAACATGCAACCAAGAATACTTTATCCAGCAAGGCTCTCATTCAAAATGGAAGGAGAGATAAAGAGCTTCCAAGACAGGCAGGAACTGAAAGAGTATGTGACCTCCAAACCAGCTCTGCAAGAAATTTTAAGGGGGACTCTTAAAATTCCCCTTTAAGAAGAAGTTCAGTGGAACAGTCCACAAAAACAAGACTGAATAGATATCATGATGACACTAAACTCATATCTCTCAATAGTAACTCTGAATGTGAACGGGCTTAATGACCCCATCAAAAGGCGCAGGGTTTCAGACTGGATAAAAAGCAGGACCCATCTATTTGCTGTCTACAAGAGACTCATTTTAGACAGAAGGACACCTACAGCCTGAAAATAAAAGGTTGGAGAACCATTTACCATTCGAATGGTCCTCCAAAAGAAAGCAGGGGTAGCCATCCTTATATCAGATAAACTAAAATTTACCCCAAAAGACTGTAGTGAGAGATGAAGAGGGACACTATATCATACTTAAAGGATCTATTCAACAAGAGGACTTAACAATCCTCAATATATATGCTCCGAATGTGGGAGCTGCCAAATATATAAATCAATTATTAACCAAAGTGAAGAAATACTTAGATAATAATACACTTATACTTGGTGACTTCAATCTAGCTCTTTCTATACTCGATAGGTCTTCTAAGCACAACATCTCCAAAGAAACGAGAGCTTTAAATGATACACTGGACCAGATGGATTTCACAGATATCTACAGAACTTTACATCCAAACTCAACTGAATACACATTCTTCTCAAGCGCACATGGAACTTTCTCCAGAATAGACCACATATTGGGTCACAAATCGGGTCTGAACCGATACCAAAAGATTGGGATTGTCCCCTGCATATTCTCGGACCATAATGCCTTGAAATTAGAACTAAATCACAACAAGAAGTTTGGAAGGACCTCAAACACATGGAGGTTAAGGACCATCCTGCTAAAAGATAAAAGGGTCAACCAGGAAATTAAGGAAGAATTAAAAAGATTCATGGAAACTAATGAGAATGAAGATACAACCGTTCAAAATCTTTGGGATGCAGCAAAAGCAGTCCTAAGGGGGAAATACATCGCAATACAAGCATCCATTCAAAAACTGGAAAGAACTCAAATACAAAAGCTAACCTTACACATAAAGGAGCTAGAGAAAAAACAGCAATAGATCCTACACCCAAGAGAAGAAGGGAGTTAATAAAGATTCGAGCAGAACTCAACGAAATCGAGACCAGAAGAACTGTGGAACAGATCAACAGAACCAGGAGTTGGTTCTTTGAAAGAATTAATAAGATAGATAAACCATTAGCCAGCCTTATTAAAAAGAAGAGAGAGAAGACTCAAATTAATAAAATCATGAATGAGAAAGGAGAGATCACTACCAACACCAAGGAAATACAAACGATTTTAAAAACATATTATGAACAGCTATACGCCAATAAATTAGGCAATCTAGAAGAAATGGACGCATTCCTGGAAAGCCACAAACTACCAAAACTGGAACAGGAAGAAATAGAAAACCTGAACAGGCCAATAACCAGGGAGGAAATTGAAGCAGTCATCAAAAACCTCCCAAGACACAAGAGTCCAGGGCCAGATGGCTTCCCAGGAGAATTTTATCAAACGTTTAAAGAAGAAATCATACCTATTCTCCTAAAGCTGTTTGGAAAGATAGAAAGAGATGGAGTACTTCCAAATTCGTTCTATGAAGCCAGCATCACCTTAATTCCAAAGCCAGACAAAGACCCCGCCAAAAAGGAGAATTACAGACCAATATCCCTGATGAACATGGATGCAAAATTCTCAACAAGATACTGGCCAATAGGATCCAACAGTACATTAAGAAAATTATTCACCATGACCAAGTAGGATTTATCCCTGGGACACAAGGCTGGTTCAACACCCGTAAAACAATCAATGTGATTCATCATATCAGCAAGAGAAAAACCAAGAACCATATGATCCTCTCATTGGATGCAGAGAAAGCATTTGACAAAATACAGCATCCATTCCTGATCAAAACTCTTCAGAGTGTAGGGATAGAGGGAACATTCCTCGACATCTTAAAAGCCATCTATGAAAAGCCCACAGCAAATATCATTCTCAATGGGGAAGCACTGGGAGCCTTTCCCCTAAGATCAGGAACAAGACAGGGATGTCCACTCTCACCACTGCTATTCAACATAGTACTGGAAGTCCTAGCCTCAGCAATCAGACAACAAAAAGACATTAAAGGCATTCAAATTGGCAAAGAAGAAGTCAAACTCTCCCTCTTCGCCGATGACATGATACTCTACATAGAAAACCCAAAAGTCTCCACCCCAAGATTGCTAGAACTCATACAGCAATTCGGTAGCGTGGCAGGATACAAAATCAATGCCCAGAAGTCAGTGGCATTTCTATACACTAACAATGAGACTGAAGAAAGAGAAATTAAGGAGTCAATCCCATTTACAATTGCACCCAAAGCATAAGATACCTAGGAATAAACCTCACCAAAGATGTAAAGGATCTATACCCTCAAAACTATAGAACACTTCTGAAAGAAATTGAGGAAGACACAAAGAGATGGAAAAATATTCCATGCTCATGGATTGGCAGAATTAATATTGTGAAAATGTCAATGTTACCCAGGGCAATATACACGTTTAATGCAATCCCTATCAAAATACCATGGACTTTCTTCAGAGAGTTAGAACAAATTATTTTAAGATTTGTGTGGAATCAGAAAAGACCCCGAATAGCCAGGGGAATTTTAAAAAAGAAAACCATATCTGGGGGCATCACAATGCCAGATTTCAGGTTGTACTACAAAGCTGTGGTCATCAAGACAGTGTGGTACTGGCACAAAAACAGACACATAGATCAGTGGAACAGAATAGAGAATCCAGAAGTGGACCCTGAACTTTATGGGCAACTAATATTCGATAAAGGAGGAAAGACTATCCATTGGAAGAAAGACAGTCTCTTCAATAAATGGTGCTGGGAAAATTGGACATCCACATGCAGAAGAATGAAACTAGACCACTCTCTTTCACCATACACAAAGATAAACTCAAAATGGATGAAAGATCTAAATGTGAGACAAGATTCCATCAAAATCCTAGAGAAGAACACAGGCAACACCCTTTTTGAACTCGGCCATAGTAACTTCTTGCAAGATACATCCACGAAGGCAAAAGAAACAAAAGCAAAAATGAACTATTGGGACTTCATCAAGATAAGAAGCTTTTGCACAGCAAAGGATACAGTCAACAAAACTCAAAGACAACCTACAGAATGGGAGAAGATATTTGCAAATGACATATCAGATAAAGGGCTAGTTTCCAAGATCTATAAAGAACTTATTAAACTCAACACCAAAGAAACAAACAATCCAATCATGAAATGGGCAAAAGACATGAACAGAATCTCACAGAGGAAGACATAGACATGGCCAACATGCATATGAGAAAATGCTCTGCATCACTTGCCATCAGGGAAATACAAATCAAAACTACAATGAGATACCACCTCACACCAGTGAGAATGGGGAAAATTAACAAGGCAGGAAACAACAAATGTTGGAGAGGATGCGGAGAAAAGGGAACCCTCTTACACTGTTGGTGGGAATGTGAACTGGTGCAGCCACTCTGGAAAACTGTGTGGAGGTTCCTCAAACAGTTAAAAATATACCTGCCCTACGACCCAGCAATTGCAACTGTTGGGGATTTACCCCAAGATACAAATGCAATGAAACGCCGGGACACCTGCACCCCGATGTTTTCTAGCAGCAATGGCCACTATAGCCAAACTGTGGAAGGAGCCTCGGTGTCCAACGAAAGATGAATGGATATAAGAAGATGTGGTTTAGGTATACAATGGAATATTACTCAGCTATAGAAATGACCAAATACCCACCATTTGCTTCAACGTGGATGGAACTGGAGGGTATTATGCTGAGTTGAAGTAAGTCAGTCGGAGAGGGACAAACATTATATGTTCTCATTCATTGGGGAATATAAATAATAGTGAAAGGGAAATAAGGGAAGGGAGAAGAAATGTGTGGGAAATATCAGAAAGGGATACAGAACGTAAAGACTGCTACCTCCTGGGAAAACGGAAACTAGGGGTGGTAGAGAATGGGAGGAGGGCGGTGGGTGGGATGTGAATGGGTTACGGGCACTAGGGTGATTATTCTGTATGTTAGTAAATTGAACACCAATAAAAAAATAAATTAAAAAAAAAAAACGGTGGAATAAGGGAGAATTTGTTCTCCGAATGATGGTTTGAACTGGGAAATTTGTCTGTGTCCTTGAACTGGACCTATACGTGTTCTTAGTCCTTAGGTACTCAGATTGAAATTACACCACTGGACTTCTTGGGTTTCTAGCCTGCAGTTTGAAGGTTGTGGAACTTCTCAGCATCTATAATCATATGAACTCTTTTTTTTTTCATATGAACTCCTTAAATCTCTTAGATATCATTATAAATCTATGTCAGTATATATCCTTTTGGTTTTGTTTTTCTGGAGATTTTGACAGAGTGCTTCTGGAGAGCAGAATTCTAAAGATGGGTTTCATAAATTGTTTTTTGGGCTTTCTGGAATTTTTTTTAATCTGATTAGATTTAAAGACCTTAATGACTGTCTCTAATGGTAGGATACTTCTGGTAGAACTGGTAATAGAGACACATAAAATGTCTCTATTGGATACTTCTAATTGACCATTTATAAGCAAGGAGTTGATTAACTGTGTGTATGTTACCTTCAAACATTTGTGGAAAACTACTGAACATAAGATCAGGTTGTTATTCCTAATATCCATAGACAAGGTGGGGAAAGCAAAGGATGAGCGCAGGAATTTGAATTTCTAGCTCAAGTACCACATAAATTACCTAAACATTTCTACTGTTTCCTGAGGAGACCCTTATCTCCTATATTCAAGGCTCTGATTGCTAAAAATCGAATGCAGAATTTCATTCAGCACCGGCTAACATACAACACATGTTGAACTCACAGTCTCGGGTGTCTACTGGTAAATTGATGGCATAGATTAGGAAAGAATGGGATCCGGTAAGCAGTGATAGGGTTGTAGAGAAAGGCCTTGATGAAGTTACAGATGTTGAACCTCTAACTTCTGATAAATTTTCTTTGCCAGTGGAAGAGGCTTCCTAATCACCAGTGATGACAGCCTTTTCATCCCTGTCATCTGAGCCTGGGGTCGTTAACATTACATTTTCTGAAGAGGAACTGTGATGGCTTCTCCTGAAGCAGTTGCCAAGCAAGACTCCCATTTTTGCTTCTAGACCTATTACTAGATTCAAGTCCTAGCAGGCCCTCAAGGGTAAGGTACAAAGTGTGACCTGTGAGAAGGTTCATTGAAGTCTGAAACAACTACTTATGTTTTCTAATTTATACAGACAGAAATTAAGGGAACATACATGGGAATGGACACTAAAGGTGGGAGACAATGGTAAGAGAACCTAAAGTTGGCTCAGGCCAAATTTATTGATATGGGCTCAGTAAGCAGGGATTCTGCATTTATATTATAACCTGGGAGGTTAAGAAGGGCTTTGAGGTTTGTTTGGTTAATTGGCTGAAACATGGGCCAGTAGGTGGCCCACAATGAGTAAACTGGAAATGTGATCTGTTTTGGCTTAATGTAAAGGAAGGGATTAAAAAACTTAGTGTTACTGGATATTAGAGTAGATTTGTCATTTAAGACCTACTCATCCATACTGAGAGTGTCCAGAAAACATACCTTTTACTAATATTGGAGAGATAAATTTATAAGGTGATTCCTGGCATCCTTGAACAACTCTGTGATTGTTTTTCTCTGTGAGCCAGACCTCACAGTTGGAACTGCAGCCACTGAGTTAGGAAACCTAAATGTAATGGAAATAATTGGATCCCAGAGTGATGGGGGTCAAAAGGGGGCACTTAATTGCCCAGGGGAAGTGTAGTTAGCATAATGGAGAGCAGAGTCAAAGCCACAATCGGAATAGTCTGGCTCATGCAGTTCAGTTCTGTTGTGTTGCTAGTTGATGGTAGTGTTCCTAGAAGTAAAATAGAAAAGAAATCTGCCAAATTCTTGCTTGATCTGTATAAGCAGAAAAAGTTTAGAATAAGTGAACAAAAGTCTAACCTGAATCATAAAAATGGAGAGTCATGCCCCCTTAATCAATTTCCAGACTTGATCCAGATTGCAGACCCAG
The DNA here is from genome assembly GCF_011100685.1 of Canis lupus familiaris. Lineage (NCBI taxonomy): Eukaryota > Metazoa > Chordata > Mammalia > Carnivora > Canidae > Canis > Canis lupus. Next base: position 30,573 of record NW_023331367.1, read on the forward strand.
AATCCTTTGAATGAAGGGGAGACTGGGTTTTCTTGAGGATGGACCTTTGTAAACTATCAAACATTTATTTTGCTAGTCTTTCTCCTAGTCCCCCTTGGAGACTACTGGAAACTTGATCTAAACTGACTAATTCTAGGTTATATCCACGATATAACTGTGGCCCATAGTCAGAGGAGGAGCTTGTGCAAGTCAAGTAACCAATGGAGTTTTAGCTCACGTTCCTCTCCCATTGGACATGTTACTCATCTTATAGTTATTTCTCCAGTCCCACAATGCATACTTGGAACAGATATACTTTGCAGGTGGCAAAATCTACGTACTTGGTTCCCTGATCTGTGCAGCAAGGAACTCTTATGGTGGGGAGAGACTAAGAGGAAGCCACTTAACTGTCTCTACTTAGAAAAATAGAAAATCAGAAATGTAATACTACATTTGTGGAGGGATTACACAGATTAGTGCCACTATCAAGTACTCAAAGGATGCTTGGTGGTGATTCCCATTACATCCCATTCAATTTGGCCTGTACCAAAGACCGAAAGGTCTTGAAGAATAACAGTAGATTATCATGAGTTTTATCAGGCGATGTTTACAGTTGCAACCACTATACCAAATGTGATTTCATTGTTGACGAAATAAATACATACCCTGGTAACTGGTATGCAACTATTGATTTTTGCTCCTTTTCCTTTACCTTTACAAATAGTGCTTCACTTCTGACACTAAGTGTATGGAGATTTTGCCTCACAGAAAGCATTGCTCTGTGACACCAGATAGGTGTCTTATAATTTATCTCCATTCCAACAGTATCTGGAGAAAGCATCAGATCCCCACTTCAGATACCAGTGGCAGCTAGTATGTCTCCAGGTGACCCACAACTGATTTGTCTACACATCTGAGGCTCCTCAAGATCAATTAATTTGCTAGAGTTGCTTACAGAATTTGGGGAAACATTTACATTTTCTAGTTTAGTAAATAATATGATAAAGCATAGAGATGAGCTTCCAATGAAGAGATACAGTGTAGTGAGGTCTGAGAGTGTCCCAAGCACAGGAGCTTCTGTCCCCATGGAGTTTGGATGTGTTGCTTTCCTGCTGTGGATGTGTTTACCAACATGAAAGCTCTCCAAACCCAAGTACTTTTGGGATTTCATGGAGGTTTCATAATGTGGGCATGATCGACCACTAACTCCATTTTCAGACCTTCCCCTTCTGAAGGGAATGGAGAGCAGGTCTGAAAATTCCAAGCTTCTAATTATGGTTTGGTCTTTCCCATGATTAGCCCTCATCCGGGAGCCATTCTGGAGCCCACCCAGTGCTGCTTCATTAGCACAAAAGACACTCCTGTTACCTAGGATATTACAAAGGTTTCAGGAGCCCTTTGTCAGAACTGGGGTCAAAATCCAAACGTTAGAACAAAAGATGCTTCTAGTGCTCTTATCGCTTAGGGAATTACAAGAGTTTTAGGAGCTCTGTGCCTGGATCTGGGGGCAGTGACCAATTATATTTTTTTCTATTATTTTACACTTCTTGATATATCTGCCTGGATAAAACTGGTCCTATTAGCCTTTGAGGATGCATAACATTTATTGCTATGGACTTGGGGGGGTGGGAATGCCTTTTTTCTAGTCATTAATGTCCCACTCTTGACAGCTGCTCTGCCACATTGTTGGTGCATGAGTTTCTTGGACTTTCAACTCTTCTCCTCCATGGAGGGCATTTCTCTTTGACATATCTTCTTTATTTCTTGGGGCAGTACTCCTTGATCAACATTAAATAGTTGGTGGGTGAAATACAGAAATCAAGTTTACTGATTAAAAGCAAAGCAAAATACACTGGGAGGTATTTAGAAATACTACCTTTACATGTAAAAAAAATAGTTTCATAGAATGTGGACTTGAATTGTAACATAAATTTTAGCCTTAGAAGTTACTATTATTGTAATTTCCTATTCCCTCTTTTTGCATAATTATGTCTAACTTGGATAAAGTAGCAATTTATAGTTGTTCACACAATTCCAATCAATACCAAAATCCTACACGGAAAGAGAGGAAACATTTTTTTTTAAGTATAAAATGCAATCATGACACAGCATTACTAGGAAACCAAAAAAAATTCCCACTGTAAATTATATTGAAACTTTTTATTTATCACTACTACAAGCAGGATGGTCATAAATTTTGTGGAACTGGAAAGCTATAAATGATTCATCTGGCCAAGAATGTCAAATGCTTTAACACTTCTTTCTAAAATTAAAAAAAAAAAAAAACTGACAACATAGAGTTTCAAATGGTTTCTTTTCAAATTCTGCTAAAAATGAAATATTGAATTTTAGCTATTATTTTTTCCTTTGTCTAATAAAGGAGTTTAATTTCAATCATTAATTTCAGGTTCCCCTTCAAAGGGTGAGGCAAATACTGTTGAATGTAGGGAAGAATCACTAACAGTCTGAAGAAACCATGAGAAATACATGTTTTCTTCTCTGAAAAAGCAAAATCTCAGTAGCTTTTGTAGCTGTTACTTTAAAACAAACTGTATGTAGTCTGGGAAAACTGCATCATTAGCCATGCATAAGGAGTAGTGTGCTTGTTACATTGTAGGAAAGGTAAGCTTCAAAAACAACAGAAAAATTTGTATTATCAAGCAATTCTTAGGAAACTGAAACATATTTGGAATTAATTACCTGAGGGAAAAAAAGCCCCTGGAGGTTGATTTAATTGGTCTTGGGTATGATCTAGGCATAGGATATACAAAGGCCTTAAAGGTTATTCTACTCTGCATCCAAGGTTATGAGCACCACTGAAGCCATGTATAATTTTGATTATTTCTATTTCAGTGGAAACATTTTAGATGAAAGATAAGTAGTTATAATTGTAAATAGAACATACCTCATTTTTATATGTGATTTGGTTTCAACTTGGATCTAATATATGATTAAAAATGAAGCCCAAAATCAACGTATAGTGTCATGCCTGTTTAAATAAAAATGTATTTAATATAATTTCACAGATTCCCAAAATTTTCAAATACTAATTTATACATAAAAATAAATGTGATCCTATTTGAGATTATTGTTTCCTAAGTGTTGAATATTGATGGTTATTAATTCATAATTCTTTCTTCTGGTTGAATGATGTTTCTGGACACAGTAGATAAAAGAGAATATGGGACATGTGGGTGGCTCAGTAGGTTAAGTAGCTGCCTTCGGCCCAGTCATGATCCCAGGGTTCTGAGATTGAGCCTCTGCTTCTCTCTTTCTTCTGCCTGCTGCTCTGCTGCTGTGCTTGTGCTTTTCTTTCTCTCTCTCATTCTCTGTCAAATAAATAAATAAATAAAATCTTAAAAAAAAGAAAGAAAAAAGAATATAAAACAAAAGAAAAAAAAACAAGGTTAAATTGGTATTGTTAAGCATGTTCAGAGGATAAATTCTTTGTAGGTTTGTTTAAGGGAGTGAAGCTTAAGCCTTCTGTCAGAGACTGGTAAAATGCAATACATTTTAATTTTGAATTTATTAAAATAAGTATATTCTTAGAGTTTTCTCTCTGTGCATAGACTATTTTACATGATTGCCGTTATACTCCACATACAATTTGCAGCCTGATAATATATATTATCAGTGCCATTAACAATGGCACTCTCCAGAGAAATACAGCAACTTTTTGAATTAATTGAACAGTTTGGGTCATAATTGTATATGTAATCAATTTAGTTATAATTTACTTTTGGTTGGACTTCTTGTAGATAATTTTAAATATAAAATGATTTTAAGGATGTTTTGAAAAGTTTTCTCTATCGCTTTTCATGTGTTTGCTATCATTTTCTATATCTTTGGAGCAGAAGTAAGAGGTCAACAGAAAAGAAATAAAGAGAAGTTATGGAAATTATAAATATCTTTAGTCATACCAAGTGACTTGGGTATTCATATTATGAATGTGTTTTCCATGAAGATGACCTTTCTACCACCTCTCCTCTGGTAGAAATGAAAAAGATAAATGTATGAGTAAATGAGTATATATTTTGATTTTTGTATCTTGTCTTAAAATGTGAGTAACATTATATAGAGATAATTTGTTGATGCAAGTGACACAATTTTTTAAAATAGGTTGCGAAGGAAAAGGAACCCTTATGTACTGTTGGTGGGAATGCACACTGGTACAGGCCACTGTGGAAAACAGTATGGAGGTTCCACAAGACTTAAAAATAGAACTACTCTACAATCCAGTAATCACACTACTGGGTATTTACTCAAATAATACAAAAACACCAGTTTGAAGGGATATATGTAGCCCTGTATTTATTGCAGCATTATTTACAGTAGATAAACTATAGAAGCAGCCTGTATCCATTGATAGATGAATGGATATAGAAGATGCACACACACACACACACACACAGCAATATTATTCATCATAAAGAGAATGAAATCTTGCCATTTGCAATACCATGGATGCAGCTAGAGATTATAATGCTCAGCAAAATAAGCCAGTCAGAGAGAGACAAATACCATATGATTTTACTCATATGTGGAATTTAAGAAACAAAACAAATGAACAAAGAAAAATAAGGGAGACAAACCAAATATAGACTCTTAACTATAGAGAGCAAATAGGTAGTTACCAGAGGGGGAGGTTGGTGGGGACCTATAAACAAATAGGATGTAACAATAAATGTACTGCCACAATGACTTCACTCTTCATTCTTTGGACATATAAAAGATGTATTTTCTTAATATTGCAAAACACAATGATTAATTAAATTATTAACACTACATAATAATCAAAATTTCAAACATAATTTAAGAATTTGTTACTCTCACCTCCTTCAGTTCAAAAGTGTTTGAATTAAGAAGCCTTCATTTGGGAAAAAAACTGACATTTGGTTTTTAATTTCATATTCTTCTTGTCTTGGGGATCCTAGCATTATTTTTCATGTACAATGTTTTAAAAATAAACCTAGTAGACTTCTGTTGTGCACAGATAATTAAAGGATATTGACTGAGTCTCAGATATCCATCTTTCAACCTACCTATCTGTTCATCTCTCTATCAGTTTATCTATTTATATATGTCTGTCTATATGTTTGTTTATTCATTTATCCAAGGGGGAAGGGTGGGGGGAGATGGAGAGAGACAATCTTAAGCAGGCTCCACCTCCAGTGTGTAGCCTGAGGAGAGGCTCAATCTCACAAGCCTGAGATCCTGACCTGAACCAAAACCAAGAGACACTTAACCAACTGAGCCACCCTGGTGCCCTGAGATTTGGAATATTTTTTAAAAATATATTTGTTTAAAAAAAAATTTAAAAAATAAAAAAATAAAAAAAAATATTTGTTCCTGCTTAAAGTTTTCATTAGTATTGTATTACTTTTTCTTTATTTTGCTACTGCCAATCTAGATTTCAGCATACTTCATCCATTTTCCTTTTGTCCTTTATTTTTCCAGGGCTATCTTCATTCTCCTTTAATAGTGTTTTGAGCGTTAACAATTTATTAAGAAATTACTGGGTATTTTCAGGACAGTACTGGGCTTCACATTCCTACCTCCTCAGCCTATGACTAGCTTGTAGAATTTGTTTGGTAGAGATGCAAATACATTCTTTTCAGGGGGAGAAACATTGTGTGGCCTGGTTGGATGTTAACTAGTTTTTTATCTTAGTAATTTTATCCAACACTATATATACATACCTAGTTTAAAGCTATTATAATATCTTACGGGTTCTTATTAATGAGTTAATGAAATGAAGTATTTGATATTTTAATGCTTGTTTGGATGAGAGTCATGATTTTTCACAATGAATACTGTGCTTTAAAACTGAAAACTTAAAAAAATTAGCTAATGTTCATTTATGAGCCCTTAGAGGAAAAATTCCCTCAGGCGTTTGTTTGCTTCTCCTAATCAAATCATCTGTTTCCATTTCATGGCCACTGAATTAAATATTTCAATGACAACTCTGTTTTATTAACTTGAAAAACCCAATGCAAAATATTGAGCAGCTCGTCCTTGGGCATGTTGAAAATTTTTCGTGCATTTACTTGGATGTACTAAAATTTCTTCCTTATTCATATATTCATTCATAATCAGATGAGCTCTCAATTAAATAACTGCCTTTATTTTATCTTCACAATTGATTATTCATCCTAATTAACAAGAATTATGGTAGTAGATTTCAGTTCAGGAAATGATCTCAGGATCATGAGATTGAGTTTCACATTGAGTTTGCTCTGGACGTGGAGCCTGCTTAAGATTCCTCTCTCCCTCTTGCATTGCTTCTATCCCCCAGTTCTCTCTTTCGTCTCTCATTCCCTCTTTCTAAAAGAAAAAAAAAAATCAAAATCTCTTTCTTTTAGTTGAAAATTGCTTTATGTGTAAACGTTCCTGTATTTATCATAGCTCATTGAAATAAACTGTGCTTGTGACTCTTATGGAGGAGTTTATTTAATTAAGGGCACTTGAAATAAAATTTTTCTCATGCATAAAATAATTTCCTTCAGAAATGAGGAAATGCATATTTAAAAATTCAGATTTTTTTTAGCTAACAAATTAAAATCCCTTAAGTCATTTTGAAAGCTCTAATCCCTAATTATATTTGGCTTGTTATTCTCAGAATTCTGTATCTGTGGTTGATCTTCAGTTAAAAGTACTCACATGTATATCACAGGGAACTAATAAACTCACCAATAATTGTAAATGAAGTGCATAAAGAAAGATATGAAGTGGGAGCTATCAAAATACGATTTGTGTAAAAACCCAAGGAATGATGTTTTTATTAAATGCTTGTGACATGTCTCATAGTGTCAATCATAATATACACGACAAATTCTAGAATTGAAAAGATCCTTGGAAATTATCTGGTTGGGCATTTTATTTATTTTTTTTAATTTTTATTTATTTATGATAGTCACAGAGAGAGAGAGAGAGAGAGAGGCACAGACACAGGCAGAGGGAGAAGCAGGCTCCATGCATCGGGGAGCCCGATGTGGGATTCGATCCCGGGTCTCCAGGATCGTGCCCTGGGCCAAAGGCAGGCGCTAAACCGCTGCGCCACCCAGGGATCCCAGGTTGGGCATTTTAAATAGTGAACCATTTAGAAGAAGTTATATTTACATGTCTTCTTGAATACATCCAGTCTTTGAAAATTTGCTACTATATGAGATGTCTTTGAAATAATTTTCTCAAATTCAAATGAAATCTCCTATTTCTACCATATCTACTCATAGATTTTATTTATTCTCTAAGCCAAAGTAAATAATTTGTCTTCAATATGACTTTCAAATTTGAGTTTGGTTATCATATTATCATGACTTGCCTTAATGTTTTGTTTTTTATGCAAAACATACCCAACATTTTCAATTGTTTTCATATGAGTTGGTTCTCAATGTCTACTCCTGTTTGTTCCCATAGCTTTGATCTGGCTCAAGTCCATCTATAGCTTTCTTAAAACGTATAGTTTAAATCAGATAACATTATTTCAGTCAGAGATTCCCAGTTAATTAGATGACATACATATTTAAAATGTTGGCAATAGTCTTTCCATTGTTGGTGGATGGAGTAATTGATTGTAGTCTACATTTCTTTTTTTTTTTTAAGATTTTATTTATTTATTCATAGAGATGCAGAGAGAGAGAGAAAGAGGCAGAGACACAGGCAGAGGGAGAAGCAGACTCCATGCAGAGAGCCCGACGTGGGACTGGATTCAGGGTCTCCAGATCACACCCTGGGCTGCAGGCGGCGCTAAACTGCTGCACCACTGGGGCTGCCCTGTAGTCTACATTTCAACTCAGAAGAACTAGAAAAGCTAGATGAATTTCTTAAATAGAAAACTGAGAAGGCAGCAGGATTACAGTGACTGAAGTTTGAGAAATGAGGTGTTCTCAGATGCGTTTACCCTGTGGAGGAATTAGTTAATTCTGGGCATGGGACGATCTCTGAAAATTTGGACTTCACAAGGAAAAGGACTGGACAAAGAATCCATTTGAACTTTTAAACATTATGAGGGGCTGACATGACGAAATCAGAAACTTGAAGGGCCTTAAATACACAGCCAGGTTCTTCCTTGAGGCATTTATTGAATTCTGTAGCTGAAAGGGCATAAAGGGTGAATACCTGAGCAAAAACAATTCTGAAAAGCAGATTAGAAATTCTGGAAGTCTCTTGTTCCTGAGGAAAAAGAGATATTCCAAGATTGTCACTGAAAGCTCTGGAGACAATTTTTAAAAACAAGGATGAATCAGGAGTAGTCTGATATTACCAAAAGGATAACCTGCCTCAGTGCCACACTGGATAATGTTATCAGTGTTCCCACTTCCCTATCAGAGGAATGGAGAAACCATTTTTGGCACAAGATATAATGTATTCTGGATATTTTTTTTGTATTTTCACAAATTCACAATGTCTGACATTTAATCAAAATTAATAAATGTTTAAAAAGACAACAAAGGCCATATGATTTCTAACCAGGAGGAAAAAAAAAAAAAACAAACAACAGAAGCAAACTAAGACAATATAAGGATATTAGCATTAGTAGACAAACATTATAAATTAACTATAATACACTAAAAAAGGAGAAAATGACAAAGTGAAAATAATTTCTTTTTTTTTTTAAGATTTATTTATTTATTCATTGAGAGTCACAGAAAGAGAGAGAGAGCCAGAGAGACACAGGCAGGCTCCATGCAGGGAATCCGATGTCCCAGGACTCTAGGATCATGCCCTGAACTAAAGGCAAACCACTCAACCACTGAGCCACCCTGGCGTCCCAAGGAAAATATTTTCAAAGAATTGGAATCTGTATATAAAGAATTATATGGGTATTTTAAACTTGAAAATCACCATATTTAAATTTAAGAACTTTTTGGATGGGAGAGCAAATCGAATACAATAAAAGACAGATAAATAAACAGGAAGACTGTCAATAGAAAATTTCCTGATACTAACAAATGAAAAAAGATGGAAGGAATACAAAAGAATTCAAGAGACCTGTTCAGGTCAAAATTTGTAGCATTTGTGTAAGTGAAATTCCAGTTGGAGAAGAGAGGAAAAAAAAAAAAGGAAGCAATGTTTAAACAGATAATAGATAGGAAGTATTTAAAAGAGCTGAAAGATATCAGCTCACAGATTCAATAAGCTTATGAAATCAAAGAATAAATACAAAGAAAACTAAACTACGTTATAGTAAAACTTCTGAAAATCCAAAACAAAATGATAAAACAATCAGAAAAGATATCAATTTTGGAACTAATAACCAACTTTATCAACTATAACAGTGGGATAATTTTTCTAAAGCAATGAAAAAAAAACTGCCAACTAAGAACATTTATACCAGTAAAATTATTCAAAATGATATTGAAATAAAAACGTGTTGACAAAAAACAAAACAAAACACAGGATTAAGCCAATAATGTTGCATTAAGTGAAATAACAAAGGCGTTTTTCAAACAGAAGAAAATTTATTCTTAGTGGAGAAAGTGATGAAATGCAGGATGTAAGGCAGAAGAGTATTAGAAAGGTAAACAAATTGATAGTGTAAATGAATATTGGCTGTACAAAACACTGCTAATAAAGTTTTATGAAATATAAAGTAGATGCATAATCAAAAGCTTAACTATTAATGAAAAGAGTAGGAAGCTTAAATGGTATTATATATTCTAATGTAAATATTCTAATGGAATTATATATTCTGATGTAAATATTCTAAAGAAATATAACTTAATACTAAAAACAAGAAAAAGAAATAAGAGGGAGGTGCTTATAATTGGTTGGGAATTTGGCATGTGTTTATGTGCCTGTGTGATTTATAGATTGATGTGTATTACAGTGGAACATTATTCTGGAAAAATATATTTATGGAAATCTTTTTATTTTTTTCTGTGGTGATTTATTTTTTCCAGAGAAAAATCCTCCAAACTTCTTAGAGAAGGAGGATGACAAGATGGAAAATAGAAAGTAAATATCTGCCTCCCGACATTATAAGAACAATTTAGTAATGGGAGTGGAGATCCCCCAATTCGATATGCAACACTTTTAATTTTACTCTTCTTAACCCTGTACCTCTCGTAAAAATGTATCTGTCTGGTATTCCTAAGTTGAAGTTCTTCTAGTTCAAACTCTCCAGATAAAAGCCTCTATTCTTGTAGAAGATGAGGTGTGGTGCAGTTGTCTGGTCATTTGAGAGTGAGAATGGTGACCTAGGTCTTCCAAGATTTTTTCACAGACTTTTAAACTGCCTTATTATTTTTTAGCTTCAGGGCTTATCCTCATCCTCTAAGATATTCAATGCCTCAGTTTTCATCTTTAGGTAATTTAGTTTGACATAATTGTGTTATCCCATGTGTTTCCTCAACAAACAAATTTAGTTTTTCTTCAGTTATTTTGTGTCTTTAAAAATATACATTTTTCAAGGGCACCGGGGTGGCTCAGTTGGTTGTGTCCAACTCTTAGTTTTAGCTCAGGTCATGATCTCAGGGTTGTGGGATAGAGTCGTGCATGGG
>NW_023331368.1:0-40965 GCF_011100685.1 Canis lupus familiaris
TCACTGATATTTCCAACTCATTTCTCTACCTTCCCTTCTATTTCCCTTTCACTATCTTTTATATTCCCCAAATGAATGAGACATATAATGTTTGTCATCCGATTGACTTACTTCACTCAGCATAATACCCTCCAGCTCCATCCACGTTGAAGCAAACGGTGGGTATTTGTCGTTTCCAATGGATGAGTAATATTCCATTGTATACACATACCACGACTTCTTTATTCATTCTTCTTTCGATGGACACCGAGGCTCCTTCCACAGTTTGGCTATTGTGGACATTGCTGCTAGAAACATTGGGAGGCAGGTGTTCCGGTGTTTCAGTGCATCTGCATCTTTGGGGTAAATCCCCAGGAGGGCAATTGCTGGGTCATAGGGCAGGTCTATTTTTAACTCCTTGAGGAACCTCCACACAGTTTTCCAGAGTGGCTGCACCAGTTCACGTTCCCACCAACCGTGCAGGAAGGTTCCCCCTTTCTCCACATCCTCTCCAACATTTGTGGTTTCCTGCCTTGTTAATTTTCCCCATTCTCACTGGTGTGAGGTGGTATCTCATTGTAGTTTTGATTTGTATTTCCCTGATGGCAAGGGATGCGGAGCATTTTCTCATGTGCTTGTTTGCCCAGGTCTATGTCTTCCTCTGTGAGATTTCTCTTCATGTCTTTGCCCATTTCATGATTGGATTGTTTGTGTCTTTGCTGTGGAGTTTAATAAGTTCTTTATAGATCTTGGATACTAGCCCTTTATCTGCTATGTCATTTGCAATATATTCTCTCCCATTCTGTAGTTTGTCTTTTAGTTTTGTTGACTGCTTCTTTTGCTGTGCAGAAGCTTTTTATATTGATGAAGTCCCAATAATTCATTTTTGCTTTTGTTTCCCTTGCCTTCATGGATGTGTCTTGCAAGAAGTTGCCGTGGCCAAGTTCAAAAAGGGTGTTGCATGTGTTCTCCTCTATTTTGATGGATTCTGGTCTCACATTTAGATCTGCCATCCATTTTGAGTTTCTCTTTGTGTATGGTGTAAGAGAATGGTCTAGTTTATTTCTTCTGCACGTGACTGTCCAATTTTCCCAGCACCATTTATTGGAGAGACCGTGTTTTTTCCAATGGATAGTTTTTCCTGCTTTCTCAAATATTAGTTGGCCATAAAGTTGAGGGTCCATTTCTGGATTCTCTGTTCTGTTCCATTGATCTATGTGTCTGTTTTTGTGCCAGGACCACACTGTCTTGATGAGCACAGCTTTGTAGTACAACCTGAAATCTGGCATTGTGATGCCCCCGGCTCTGGTTTTCCTTTTTAATATTCACCTGGCTCTTCGGGGTCTTTTCTGATTTCACACAAATCTTAAAATGATTTGAACCAACTCACTGAAGAAAGACTGTGGTGTTTTGATAGGGATTGCATGAAATGTGTAAATTGCCCTGGGTAACATTGACATTTTCACAATATTGGTTCTTCCAGTCCATGAGCATTGAATAATATTCCATCTCTTTGTATCTTCCTCAATTTCTTTCAGAAGTGTTCTGTAGTTTTTAGGGTATAGATCCTTAACCTCTTTGGTTAGGTTTATTCCTAGGTATCTTATACTTTTCGGTGCAACTGTCAATGGGATTGACTCCTTAATTTCTCTTCCTTCAGTCTCATTGTGAGTGTATAGAAATGCCACTGATTTCTGGGCATTGATTTTGTATCCTGATACACTGCTGAATTGCTGTATGAGTTCTAGCAATCTTGGGGTGGAGGCTTTCGGGTTTTCTATGTAGAGTATCATGTCACCTGCAAAGAGGGAGAGTTTGAATTCTTCTTTGCCAATTTGAATGCCTTTTATTTATTTATTTTTTTTGTTGCCTGATTGCTGAGGCTAGGACTTCCAGTACTATGTTGAATATCAGTGGTGAGAGTGGACATCCATCCCTGTCTTGTTCCTGATCTTAGGGGAGAGGTTCCCAGTGTTTCCCCATTGAGAATGATATGTGCTGTGGGCTTTTCGTAGATGGCTTTTAAGATGCTGAGGAATGTTTCCTCTATCCCTACACTCTGAAGAGTTTTGATCAGGAATGGATGCTGTATTTTGTCAAATGCTTTCTCTGCATCTATGGAGAGGATCATAAGCTTCTTGTTTTTACTCTTGTTGATATGATCTATCACATTGATTGCTTTACGAGTGTTGAACCAGCCTTGCACCCCGGGGATAAATCCCACTTGGTCATGGTGAATAATCTCTTAATATACTGTTGGATCCTATTGGCTAGTACCTTGTTGGGAATTTTTGCATCGGTGTTCATCAGGGAGATTGGTCTATAATTCTCGTTTTTGGTGAGGTCTTTGTCTAGTTTTGGAATTAAGGTGGTGCTGGCCTCATGGGACGAGTTTGGAAGTATTTCATCCCTTTCTATCTTTTGGAACACCTTGTAGAATAGGTATGGTTTCTTCTTTAAAGGTTTGATAGAATTCCCCTGGGAAGCCATGTGGCCCTGGACTTTTGTTTCTCGGGAGGTTTTTGATGACTGCTTCAATTTCCTTTCTGGATTTGGCCTGTTCAGGTTTTCTATTACTTCCTGTTCCAGTTTTGGTAGTTTATGGTTTTCCAGAAATGCATCCATTTCTTCTAGATTGCCTAATTTATTGGCATATAACTGTTCATAGTATGTTTTTAAAATCGTTTGCATTTCCTTGGTAGTGGTTGTGATCCCTTCTTTTTCATTCGTGATTTTATTAATTAGAGTCTTTTCTCTTTTTGTTTTTAATAAGGCTGGCGAATGGTTTATCTATCTTATTAATTCTTTCAAGGAACCAAGTCTTGGTTTTGTTGATCTATTCCACAGTTCTTCTGGTCTCTAAATTCATTGAGTTCTGCTCGAATCTTTATTAACTCTCTTCTACTGGTGGGTGTAGGTTTTATTTGCTGTTCTTTCTCCAGTTCCTTTAGGTGCAAGGTTAGCTTGTGTATTCGAGTTTTTTTTTTTCCAATTTTTTGAGGGATGCTTGTATTGCGATGTATTTCCCTCTCCGGACTGCTTTTGCTGTATCCCAAAGATTTTGAATGGTTGTATCTTCATTCTCATTAGTTTCCGTGTATCTTTTAATCCTTCTCTAATTTCCTGGTTGACCCATTCATCTTTTAGAAGGATGGATCCTTAACATCCACGTGTTTGAGTTTTTTCCAAATTTCTTCTTGTGATTTAGTTCTAGTTTCAAAGCACTATGGTCTGAAAATATGCAGGGGACAACCCCAAACTTTTGGTATTGTTAAGACCTGACTTGTGATCCAGTACGTGGTCTATTCTGGAGAAAGTTCCATGTGCACCTGAGAAGAATGTGTATTCAGTTGCGTTTGGATGTAAAGTTCTGTAAATATCTGTGAAATCCATCTGGTCCAGTGTATAATTTAAAGCTTGTGGTTTCTTTTGGAGATGTTGTGCTTAGAAGATCTGTCATTTGCAGGAAGTGCCGGGTAGAAGTCTCCCAGTATTAGTGTATTATTACCTAAGGATGTCTTTACTTAGGTTATTAACTGATTTATATACTTGGCAGCTCCCACATTACGGGCATAAATATTCATGATTGTCAGTTCCTCTTGTTGGATGGACCGTTTAAGTATGATATAGTGTCCCTCTTCATCTCTTACTACAGTGTTTGGGATATACTTTAATTCACCTGATATGAGGATTGCTGCTCCAGCTTTTTTTTATGGACCATTTGAATGGTAAATGGTTCTCCACCCTCTCATTGTCAGGCTGCAGGTGTCCTTACATCTAAAATGAGTCTCTTGCAGACAGAAAATAGATGGGTCTTGCTTTTTTATCCAGTCTGAAACCCTGCGCCTTTTGATGGGATCATTAAGCCCATTCACGTTCAGAGTTACTATGGAAAGATATGAATTTAGTGTCATCATGATACCTATTCAGTCCCTGTTTTTATGGATTGTTTCCTTGGGCATCCTCTTTCTTTTACAGAGCCCCCCTTAATATTTCTGGCAGAGCTGGTTTGGTGGTCACTTATTCTTTCAGTTTCTGCCTATCTTGGAAGCTCTTTATCTCTCCTTCTACTCTGAATGAGAGTCTTGCTGGATAAAGTATTTTTGGCTGCACGTTCTTCTTATTTAGGACCCTGAATATATCCTGCCAGCCCTTTCTGGCCTGCCAGGTCTCTGTGGAGAGGTCTGCTGTGAATCTAATAGTTCTCCCTATATAAGTTAGGGATCTCTTGTCTCTTGCTGCTTTAAGGATTTTCTCTTTATCTTTGGAATTTGCAAGTTTCACTATTAAATGTCGAGGTGTTCAATGGTTTTTATTGATTTTAGGGGGATCTCTCTGTCTCCTGAATCTGAATGCCTGTTTCCCTTCCCAAGTTAGGGAAGTTCTCAGCTATGATTTGTTCAAATATGCTTTGTGGTCTTCTGTCCCTCTCAGCGCCCTCTGGAACCCTAATTAAATGTAGATTTTTCCTTCTGAGTCTGTGATTTATTTCCCTTAACCTTTCCTCATGGTCTTTTAATTGTTTTTCTCTTTTTTCTTCTGCTTCCTTCCTTGCCATCAACTTGTCTTCTATGTCACTCACTCTTTCTTCTACCTCTTTAACCCTTGTCATTAGGACTTCCATTTTGGATTGCATCTCATTTAATTTATTTTTAATTTCAGCCTGATTCGATCTAAATTCTGCAGTCATGAAGTCTCTTGAATTCTTTATGCTTTTTTCCCAGAGCCACCAGAAGCTTTTTAATTGTGTTTCTGAATTGGTTTTCTGACATCGAATTGTAACCCAAATTCTGTAACTCTGTGGCAGAGGGTACTGTTTTTCATTCTTTCTTTTGTGGTGAGTTCTTTCTAGTCATTTTGCTCAGTGCACAGTGGCTAAAAGTGAGTTGTACTTGCTAGAAGCACAAACTCCTCTCTGTAGCTGTTCCAGCTGTTCTCTCTTTAAATCTCAGGTCAAGGGCAGCCCGGGTGGCTCAGCTGTTCAGCGCCGCCTGCAGCCCAGGGTGTGATCCTGGAGACCCGGGATCGAGTCCTACGTGGGCTCCCTGCATGGAGGCATGGAGCCTGCTTCTCCCTCTGCCTGTGTCTCTGCCTCTCTCTCTCTCTCTCTCTCTCTCTCTCTGTGAGTTTGTGTGTGTGTGTGTCTCATGAACAAATAAATAAAAATCTTAAAAAAATAAATTGCAGGTCAAACTTGTAGGTTTTCAGGATGATTTGAAAGTTATCTAAGTTAGTTGGTGGGGACAGGTGACTTGTGGACCCTTCTCCTCCGCCATCTTGCCCCGCCCCTGATTTTTGCTTCAGATTCTCCAGCAGGTATGTTACATATATCTGTTTTGCTTATATCTCCAGCTATGGCCTTATGTTGTTCTTTCTTTTGAGATAAATTCCTCTGTCCTCACATTTGTCTAAGTTTCTAACTTCTCTGCTTAGAAAAGCCAGTTACATCTCCTACTCTTTCTTTCTTTTTTGGACTCTTCTCTTCCTTTAGATGCGGAATTTGTTCTTCTAGGCTTCAGGACAATTTTCTGAGGTATTTGAGATTATTTTATAGTAATCTACTTGTGTTTCTGGGACAACGTGTGCCTAGCATCCTCCAAGCCCACTATGATTTTCATCTGAAACTACACCCATGTTTTAACACTTTTGACAGTTTTCATTTATATTAGAGAACAAGTAGTTAACAAATTACCATATAACTGTATTTGAATATGCTCACATTTACAAAATGTTATGTATTTGCATATATTTTTGCATAACCTAATAGCGTATTTTTGTTTCATTTGGGATAAATCCTTTCAGCATTTCATGATTTCATGTAAGGCATGTTTAATGATGAAGACTTTCCTGAACTTTTGTTTATTAGGGAAAGCTTTATCTCCTCTTCATTTCTAAAGTACAAGGTAGCTGAGTAAATGGTTCTTGTTTAGTAGTTTCTTTCTCTGAGCACTTTGATTGTATCATTCTATTCTCTTTTGGCCTGTAAGATCTCTGTGGAGAAATCTACTGATAATGTCATGGATCTTCCCTTATGTGAGAGAATTATTTTTATGTTGCTTTTTATTTAAATCCTCTATGCCTTTGGAGGTTTGTTTGAGGAAATCACAGCTGAAAACATTTCTAATCTGTGGAAGAAAATAGACATCCAGATCCAGGAGGGACAGAGCACTCCCATCAAAATCAAGAATATCAGGCCAGGGCAGCCCAGGTGGCTCAGTGGTTTAGCGCTGCCTTTGGCCCAGGGTGTGATCCTGGAGACCCGGGATCGAGTCCTACGTGGGCTCCCTGCATGGAGGCATGGAGCCTGCTTCTCCCTCTGCCTTTGTCTCTGCCTCTCTCTCTGTCTCTCTGTCTCTCATGAATAAATAAATAAAATCTTTACAAAAAAGAATATCAGGCCAACACCAAGACATATTGTAATTAAACTTGCAAAATATATAGAATCATAAAGAAAAAAATCCCAAAGGCAGCAAAACAAAAGAAGTCCCTAACTTTCCAGGGAGGATCAATAATGTTAGCAGCAGATTTCTCCACAGAAACATTGCAGGCCAGAGAGAAATGGTATGATATATACATTGTGCAGAATAGGAATAATCTGCAGCCAAGAATAACCTATTCACAAAGTCTATCATTCAGAATAAAAGGGGAAATAAGGATTTTCCAAGACAAACAAAACCTAACGGAGTTAATGGCCACCAAACCAACCCTAGAAGAAATATTAAAAGGGATGATTTGAGTGGAAAGCAAAATCCAAAATTGAAAAAGACCAGAGACAGAGAAAATCTCCAGAAACAAGTAATAAAGTGGTATTAAATTCATATCTATCAATAATTTCTCTGAATATAAATGTACAAAATGCCCAAATCAAAAGACATATCGTGTCAGACTACTACTACTACTACTACTACTACTACTAATAATAATAATAACAACAAAACAAGACCCATGGATATGCTGCCTTACAAGAGACTCATTATAGACGTAAGGATGACTGCAGATTGAAAGTGAGGGGATCGTGAAACACTTATCATCCTAATGGACATCAAAAGAAAGGCAGTAGTAGCAAAATGTATATCAGACAAACCAAGCCTGAAACGGATTTTAAACCAAGCCTGAAACAAGATGAAGAAGGACACTAAAGGAGTCTATCCTACAAGTAGATCTAACAACTGTAAATATTTATGTCCCCCAAATGGGAGCACCTGAAAATATAAAACAATTAAGAACAAAGATAAAGAAACTCATTGATAACAATACAATAATAGTAGGGGTCTTTCACACCACCACTTACATCATCTGCTTACAGATCATCTAAGCAGAAAATCAACAAGGAAACAATGGTTTTGAATAACGCACTGGTCCAGATGGACTTAAGATATATATTCAGAACATTTCAACCTAAAGCAGAAAAATACACATTCTTTTCAAGTGTACATGGGACATTTTCCAGAATAGATCACATATGAGGTCACAAATCAGTCCTACACAAGCAAAAGAAGATTGAGATCAAGCCATAGATATTTCCTGACCACAAGGCTATGAAACTTGAAGTCAACCACAAGAAAAAAAATAGGAAATACCACAGTAACATGGAGGCAAAAGAACATTGTACTAAAGAATTATGGGGCAACCAGGAAATTAAAGAGGAAATTTAAAAATACATGGAAACAAATGAAAATGAAAACATGATGGTCGAAAACTTCTGAGATGTAGCAAAAGAAGTCATAAGAAGGAATTGTATAGCAATACAGGCCTACCTCAAGAAGGATGAAAAATCTCATCAGGACATAGCCTCACACATACAGGAGCTAGAGAAAGAACAGCAAATAAAGTCTAAAGCCAGAAGATGGCAGAAGAGTAGGGTCCCCAAATGACCTGTCCCCACCAAATTACCTAGATAACCTTCAAATCATTCTGAAAATCTACGAATTCGGCCTGAGATTTAAAGAGAGAACAGCTGAAACGCTACAGTGAGAAGAGTTCGTGCTTCTATCAAGGTAGGAAGACAGGGAAAAAGAAATAAACAAAAGGCATCCAAGGGGGAGGGGCCCCACGAGGAGCCGGGCTGAGGCTGGGGCGAGTGTCCCCAGGACAGGAGAGCCCCCTCTTGGAGAAGCAGGAGCTGCACCAACCTTCCAGGGCGGAAAGGCCTCGCAGGGAGTTAGAGCAGGACCGCAGGAGGGCGGGGTTGCCCTCAGGCTCGCTGGGACACTAACAGAGGAACTGCGCCCGGGGAGAGTGCGCCGAGCTCCCTAAGGGCTGCAGCGCGTGCACAGCAGGACCCGGGAGCAGCTCAGAGGGGCTCGGGCAGCAGCTCCGCGGAGGCGGCTGCGCGGCTCAGGGAGCAGCTCGGGGGGCTCGGGCAGCGGCTCTGCAGAGAGGCAACTGTGTGGCCGGGAGCGTGAATCCAACACACAGACCGGGAGCACAGGGCGACGAGACACAGCCCAAGATCCGGCCTCCCCCCGGGACAGGCAGAGGCCGGGAGGGCCCAGGACAGCAAGGACGCTCCTGCCCCTAGCTGAGCAGATCAGCGGCCCCGCCCCGGAGAGTTCCGTAGTTACCGGGGGCTGAATCCAGGTTTCCAGAGCTGCGGCAGCCACTGGGGTTCTTCCTCCAGGGGCCTCACGGGGTAAACAAGCCCCACTGAGCCCTACAACCAGGCAGGGGCAGAGCAGCTCCCCCAAGTGCTAACACCTGAAAATCAGCACAACAGGCCCCTCCCCCAGAAGACCAGCTAGACGGACAAGTTCCAGGGGAAGTCAAGGGACTTAAATATACTGAATCAGAAGATACTCCCCCGTGTTTTTTTTCTTTTTGATTTCTGATTGCTTCCCCCACCCTTTTTTTCACCTTTCTTTTCTTTCTTTTTCTTTCTCTTTTCTTCTCTTTTTTTTCTTTTTCTTCCTTTTTTCTTTTTTCTTTCTCTCTTTTCTTTCCTTCCTCCTCTCTTTTCTCCTTTTCCCAATACAACTTGTTTTGGCCACTCTGCACTGAGCAAAATGACTAGAAGGAAAACCTCACCTCAAAAGAAAGAATCAGAAACAGTCCTCTCTCCCACAGAGTTACAAAATCTGGATTACAATTCAATGTCAGAAAGCCAATTCAGAAGCACTATTATACAGCTACTGGTGGCTCTAGAAAAAAGCTAAAGGACTCAAGAGACTTCATGACTGCAGAATTTAGATCCAATCAGGCAGAAATTAAAAATCAATTGAATGAGATGCAATCCAAACTAGAAGTCCTAACGACGAGGGTTAACGAGGTGGAAGAACGAGTGAGTGACATAGAAGACAAGTTGATGGCAAAGAGGGAAACTGAGGAAAAAAGAGACAACAATTAAAAGACCATGAAGATAGATTAAGGGAAATAAACGACAGCCTGAGGAAGAAAAACCTACGTTTAATTGGGTTCCCGAGGGCCCGAAAGGGACAGAGGGCCAGAATATGTATTTGAACAAATCTAGCTGAAAACTTTCCTAATCTGGGAAGGGAAACAGGCATTCAGATCCAGGAAATAGAGAGATCCCCCCCTAAAATCAATAAAAACCGTTCAACACCTCGACATTTAATAGTGAAGCTTGCAAATTCCAAAGATAAAGAGAGATCCTTAAAGCAGCAAGAGACAAGAAATCCCTGACTTTTATGGGGAGGAGTATTAGGGTAACAGACCAGACTCTCCACAGAGACCTGGCAGGCCAGAAAGGGCTGGCAGGATATATTCAGGGTCCTAAATGAGAAGAACATGCAACCAAGAATACTTTATCCAGCAAGGCTCTCATTCAAAATGGAAGGAGAGATAAAGAGCTTCCAAGACAGGCAGCAACTGAAAGAATATGTGACCTCCAAACCAGCTCTGCAAGAAATTTTAAGGGGGACTCTTAAAATTCCCCTTTAAGAAGAAGTTCAGTGGAACAATCCACAAAAACAAGGACTGAATAGATATCATGATGACACTAAACTCATATCTTCAATAGTAACTCTGAACGTGAACGGGCTTAATGACCCCATCAAAAGGCGCAGGGTTTCAGACTGGATAAAAAGCAGGACCCATCTATTTGCTGTCTACAAGAGACTCATTTTAGACAGAAGGACACCTACAGCCTGAAAATAAAAGGTTGGAGAACCATTTACCATTCAATGGTCCTCAAAAGAAAGCAGGGGGCCATCCTTATCAGATAAACTAAAATTTACCCGAAGACTGTAGTGAGAGATGAAGAGGGACACTATCTCATACTTAAAGGATCTATCCAACAAGAGGACTTAACAATCCTCAATATATATGCCCCGAATGTGGGAGCTGCCAAATATTAAACAATTAATAACCAAAGTGAAGAAATACTTAGATAATAATACACTTATACTTGGTGACTTCAATCTAGCTCTTTCTACTCGATAGGTCTTCTAAGCACATCTCCAAAGAAACGAGAGCTTTAAATGATACACTGGACCAGATGGATTTCACAGATATCTACAGAACTTTACATCCAAACTCAACTGAATACACATTCTTCTCAAGTACATGGAACTTTCTCCAGAATAGACCACATATGGTCACAAATCGGGTCTGAACCGATACCAAAAGATTGGGATCATCCCCTGCATATTCTCAGACCATAATGCCTTGAAATTAGAACTAAATCACAACAAGAAGTTTGGAAGGACCTCAAACACGTGGAGGTTAAGGACCATCCTGCTAAAAGATGAAAGGGTCAACCAGGAAATTAAGGAAGAATTAAAAAGATTCATGGAAACTAATGAGAATGAAGATACAACCGTTCAAAATCTTTGGGATGCAGCAAAAGCAGTCCTAAGGGGGAAATACATCGCAATACAAGCATCCATTCAAAAACTGGAAAGAACTCAAATACAAAAGCTAACCTTACACATAAAGGAGCTAGAGAAAAAACAGCAATGACCTACACCCAGCAGAAGAAGGAGTTAATAAAGATTCGAGCAGAACTCAACGAAATCGAGACCAGAAGAACTGTGGAACAGATCAACAGAACCAGGAGTTGGTTCTTTGAAAGAATTAAGATAGATAAACCATTAGCCAGCCTTATTAAAAAAAGAGAGAGAAGACTCAAATTAATAAAATCATGAATGAGAAAGGAGAGATCACTACCAACACCAAGGAAATACAAACGATTTTAAAAACATATTATGAACAGCTATACGCCAATAAATTAGGCAATCTAGAAGAAATGGACGCATTCCTGGAAAGCCACAAACTACCAAAACTGGAACAGGAAGAAATAGAAAACCTGAACAGGCCAATAACCAGGGAGGAAATTGAAGCAGTCATCAAAAACCTCCCGACACAAGAGTCCAGGGCCAGATGGCTTCCCAGGGGAATTTATCAAACGTTTAAAGAAGAAATCATACCTATTCTACTAAAGCTGTTTGGAAAGATAGAAAGAGATGGAGTACTTCCAAATTCGTTCTATGAGGCAGCATCACCTTAATTCCAAAACCAGACAAAGACCCCACCAAAAAGGAGAATTACAGACCAATATCCCTGATGAACATGGATGCAAAAATTCTCAACAAGATACTAGCCAATAGGATCCAACAGTACATTAAGAAAATTATTCACCATGACCAAGTAGGATTTATCCCGGGACACAAGGCTGGTTCAACACCTAAAACAATCAATGTGATTCATCATATCAGCAAGAGAAAAACCAAGAACCATATGATCCTCTCATTAGATGCAGAGAAAGCATTTGACAAAATACAGCATCCATTCCTGATCAAAACTCTTCAGAGTGTAGGGATAGAGGGAACATTCCTCGACATCTTAAAAGCCATCTACGAAAAGCCCACAGCAAATATCATTCTCAATGGGGAAGCACTGGGAGCCTTTCCCCTAAGATCAGGAACAAGACAGGGATGTCCACTCTCACCACTGCTATTCATAGTACTGGAAGTCCTAGCCTCAGCAATCAGACAACAAAAAGACATTAAAGGCATTCAAATTGGCAAAGAAGAAGTCAAACTCTCCCTCTTCGCCGATGACATGATACTCTACATAGAAAACCCAAAAGCTCCACCCCAAGATTGCTAGAACTCATACAGCAATTCGGTAGCGTGGCAGGATACAAAATCAATGCCCAGAAATCAGTGGCATTTCTATACACTAACAATGAGACTGAAGAAAGAGAAATTAAGGAGTCAATCCCATTTACAATTGCACCCAAAAGCATAAGATACCTAGGAATAAACCTAACCAAAGTATCTATACCCTAAAACTATAGAACACTTCTGAAAGAAATTGAGGAAGACACAAAGAGATGGAAAAATATTCCATGCTCATGGATTGGCAGAATTAATATTGTGAAAATGTCAATGTTACCCAGGGCAATTACACGTTTAATGCAATCCCTATCAAAATACCATGGACTTTCTTCAGAGAGTTAGAACAAATTATTTTAAGATTTGTGTGGAATCAGAAAAGACCCCGAATAGCCAGGGGAATTTTAAAAAGAAAACCATATCTGGGGGCATCACAATGCCAGATTTCAGGTTGTACTACAAAGCTGTGGTCATCAAGACAGTGTGGTACTGGCACAAAAACAGACACATAGATCAAGGAACAGAATAGAGAACCCAGAAGTGGACCCTGAACTTTATGGTCAACTAATATTCGATAAAGGAGGAAAGACTATCCATTGGAAGAAAGACAGTCTCTTCAATAAATGGTGCTGGGAAAATTGGACATCCACATGCAGAAGAATGAAACTAGACCACTCTCTTGCACCATACACAAAGATAAACTCAAAATGGATGAAAGATCTAAATGTGAGACAAGATTCCATCAAAATCCTAGAGGAGAACACAGGCAACACCCTTTTTGAACTCGGCCACAGTAACTTCTTCTTGCAAGATACATCCACGAAGGCAAAAGAAACAAAAGCAAAAATGAACTATTGGGACTTCATCAAGATAAGAAGCTTTTGCACAGCAAAGGATACAGTCAACAAAACTAAAGACAACCTACAGAATGGGAGAAGATATTTGCAAATGACATATCAGATAAAGGGCTAGTTTCCAAGATCTATAAAGAACTTATTAAACTCAACACAAAAAACAAACAATCCAATCATGAAATGGGCAAAAGACATGAAGAGAAATCTCACAGAGGAAGACATAGACATGGCCAACATGCACATGAGAAAATGCTCTGCATCACTTGCCATCAGGGAAATACAAATCAAAACCACAATGAGATACCACCTCACACCAGTGAGAATGGGGAAATTAACAAGGCAGGAAACAACAAATGTTGGAGAGGATGCGGAGAAAAGGGAACCCTCTTACACTGTTGGTGGGAATGTGAACTGGTGCAGCCACTCTGGAAAACTGTGTGGAGGTTCCTCAAAGAGTTAAAAATAGACCTGCCCTACGACCCAGCAATTGCACTGTTGGGGATTTACCCCAAAGATACAGATGCAATGAAACGCCGGGACACCTGCACCCCGATGTTTATAGCAGCAATGGCCACAATAGCCAAACTGTGGAAGGAGCCTCGGTGTCCATCGAAAGATGAATGGATAAAGAAGATGTGGTTTATGTATACAATGGAATATTCTCAGCCATTAGAAACGACAAATACCCACCATTTGCTTCAACGTGGATGGAACTGGAGGGTATTATGCTGAGTGAAGTAAGTCATCGGAGAAGGACAAGCATGTATGTTCTCATTCATTTGGGGAATATAATAATAGTGAAAGGGAATATAAGGGAAGGGAGAAGAATGTGTGGGAAATATCAGAAAGGGAGACAGAACATCAAGACTCCTAACTCTGGGAAACGAACTAGGGGTGGTGGAAGGGGAGGAGGGCGGGCAGTGGGGGTGAGTGGGTGACGGGCACTGAAGGGGACACTTGACGGGATGAGCACTGGGTGTTATTCAGTGTGTTGGTAAATCTAACACCAATAAAAATTTAATTTACTAAAAAAAAGTCTATAGCCAGTACAAGAGTGAAATAATAAACATTCGATCAGAAATAAATGATATAGACACTAAAAACACAATAGATCAATGAAACTAGGAGCTTATTCTTTTAAAAAATTAATAAAATTGACAAACTGCTTGCCAGACTTATCAAAATGAAACCAGGATGGGCACAAATAAATAATATCACAAATGAAAGAGGAGAGATCCAAACCAACATCACAGAGAATATTATGAAAAATTACATGTCAATAAATTTGACAATCTGGAAGAAATCGATAAATTCCTAGAAACACATAAACTACCAAAACTGAAACAGGAAGAAAGAGAATGTTTGCACATTGATGACAAGCAAAGGAATTGAATCAGCAATCAAAAATCCACCCCCCCCCTCAAAAAAAAAAAAGTCCAGAGCCAGATGGTTTCCCAGGGGAATTCTACCAGACATTTAAAGAAGAGTTAAAACTTTTTCTTCTGAAACTGTTTCAAACAATAGAAGCAGAAAGAAACCTTCTAGATTCTTTCTATGAGGCCAAAATGGCCTTGATTCCAAAACCAAAGACTCCAGGAAGAAAAGAAGAAAAAAGAAAAAAAGAAAGAAAGAAAGAAAGAAAAAGAAAGAAAGAAGAGAAGAAGAAGAAGAGAGAGAAGAGAGAAAGAGAGAAAGAGAGGGAGAAAGAGAAAGAGACAGCAACAGGCCAATATTTGTGATAAGCATGGATGCCGAATTATTGCCAAATACCAGCAAATTGTATCCAACATTACATTAAAAAATCATTCACCAGAATTAAGCAGGATTTATTTCTGTGTTTCAAGGTGGTTCAATTCACAAATCAATCAACATGATACACAAGTGTAAGTGAAAAACAGGATAACAACTGTATGATTCTTTCAATAGATAGAGGAAAAGCATTTGACAATCTATAGAATATATTCTTTATAAACCTCTCAAGAAAGTAGAGCTAGAGGGAAGATACCTCAACATCATAAAGGCCATATATGAAGGACCCATAGCTAATATCACCCTCAATGGGGGAATACCGAGAGCTTTTCCTCTGTGGTCAGGAACAAGAGAAGGATGTCCACTCTCACTACTGTTATTTCACATAGTACTGGAAGTCTTAGCATCAGCAATCACAAAGAGAAAAGAAATAAAAGGATGGAAATTGGCAAGGAAGAGGTAAAACTTTCACTATTTGCAGATGACATGATACTCTATGTAGAAAATCTGAAAGACTCCACCAAAATATTGCTAGAACTGATACACAAAGTCAATAAAGTCACAGGATACTAAAGCAACATACAGAAATCAGTTACATTTCTATACACCAATAATGAAGTAGCAGAAAGAGAAATCAAGGAATTGATTCAATTTACAATTGCACCAGAAACCGCAAGATACCTGGGAATAACTTAACCAAAGAGGTAAGAGATCTGCCCACTCTAAACTATAAAACACTGACTTAAACAATTGAAGATGACACAAAGAATTGGAAAAACACACTCCATGCTCATGGATTGGAAAATAAATATTGTTAAAATGACCCCAAGCAACTACACATTTAATGCTTATGTATCAAAATACCACCAACATAGCATGTGTCATGGTAGTAGAACAAACAATCCTAAAATTTGTATGAAACCATAAAAGACTCTGAATAGCCAAAGCAATCTCAAAAATGAAAAGGAAAACTGGACGCAACACAATTCCTGACTTCAAGTCATATTACAAAACTATAGTGGTCAAGACAATATGCTGCTGGCACAAAACAGTCACGTAGATCAATGGAACAGGATAGAAAACCCAGAAATGGATGCATAACTATATGGTCAACTAACGTTGAACAACATGAGAGACTCCTAACTCTGGGAAACAAACAAGGGGTAGTGGAAGGGAAGGTGGGCGGGGGATGGGGTGACTGGGTGATGGGTACTGAGGGGGGCACTTGACAGGATGAGCACTAGATGTTATACTATATGTTGGCAAATCGAACTCCAAAAAATATATAAAATAAAATAAAATGGGAAATGAAAAAGGAAAGAAGAAAGAAGAATTAAAAGAAAGAAAAAGAAAGAAAAAGAAAAGAAGAAAGAAAGAAGAAGAAAGAAAGAAGAAAGAAAGAAGAAAAAGAAAGAAAAAAAAGAAGGAAGGAAGAAGGAGAGAAAAAAGAAAGAAAGAAGAAGAAAGAAAGAAAGAAGAAAGAAAGAAGAAAAGAATATCTATAGGACAAAGACAGCCTCTTCAACAAATGGTGTTGGGAAAATGGAAACATGCGGAAGAATGAAACTGGACCACTTTCATACATCACACTCAAAAAAATTCAAAATGGATGAAGACCCAATGAGAGACAGGAAGCCATCAAAATCCTGGAGGAGACCACAGGCTGTAACTTCTTTGACCTCAGCCATAGCAACATTTACTAGACATGTCACTGGAGGCAAGGGAAACAAATAAAAAATGAACTATTGGGACTTCATCAAGGTAAAAACAAAACAGAAAACGAAACAAAACTTCTGCACACTGAAGGAAACAATGAATAAACCTAAAAGACTACATTCTGAGTGGGAGAAGATATTTGCAAATGTCATATCTGAACTTAGACATATCTGAACTTATCAAACTCAACCCCCCCTCCCAAAAACAAGTAATGCAGTTAAGAAATGGGCAGAAGACATGAATAGACAGACACTTTTCCAAAGAAGACTTCCATATGGCTTACAAAGATGTTCTTAAAATGTGGTTCATAGTGAAAAGATGCTCAACATCACTTATCATTAGACAAATACAATCAAAACGAACTAGGGGTGTTGGAAGGGGAGGTGGGCGGGGGTGGGAGTGAATGGGTGACGGGCACTGGGGGTTATTCTGTATGTTAGTAAATTGAACACCAATAAAAAACAAAAACAAAAAACAAACCAGGTTGGAAAGCACTTCACACATGTCATAATGGCTTAAAATTAACCACACAAGAAATAACAGGTGTGGAGGAGGGATGCAGAGAAAATGGGAATACTTTTGCACTGTTAGTGGGAAGGCAAGTTGTTGCAGCCCCTCTGAAGACAAGTTTGGAGGTTCCCTCAAAAAGTTAAAAATAGAAAAAAAATAACAGTTAAAAATACCACACATACCCTCTGTATCCCCAGCAATTGCACTACTAGGTATTTATCCAAAGGATAAAAATATAGATTTGAAGGAGTACATTGCACCCTGATGTTTATAGCAGCAATAGCAACAATAGCAGCTATCAACAATAGCCAGACTATGGAGAGAAGCCCAAATGTCCATCACTGATGAATGGATAAAGAAGAGGTGGGAGATATATATACATATATATCAAAAAATGAGATTTGTCATTGCATGATGTGGATGGAGCTAGAGTGTATTATGCTAAGTGAAGTAACTCAGTCAGAGAAAGACATGCCATGACTAACTCATGTGGAATTTAAGAAAGACAACAGGTGAACATATGGGAAGGGGGAAAGGGGAAATGGAGTTGGAAAAAAGCCCTAAGAGGGTCGCTGGGTGACTCAGTGATTGAGCCTTTGACTCAGGGCATGATCCTGGGGTCTGGGATTGAGTCCTACATCGGGCTCCCTGCATGGAGCCTGCTTCTCACTCTGCCTTTATCTCTGTCTCTCTGTCTCTCTGTCTCGTCTCTCTCTCTCTCTCTCTCTCTCTCTGTCTCTCATAAATAAATAAATAAATAATTTTTTTTTTAAAAAAAAAGGGAGAAAAAAGCCATAAGAGACTTTTAAGGATAGAGAGCAAACTGAGGGTTGATGAGGGAGGTGACTGGTGGGCTAGATGGGTGATGGGTATTAAAGCGGGCACTTGTTATGATGAGCCACTGGCTGTTGTGTATAAGTGATGAATCACTGAACTCTACTCCTTCAGAAACCAATATTGCACACAGTATGTTAGCTAGGTAAAATGAAAAGAAAGAAAAAAGAAAGAAAGGAAAAGAAAGAAAAAAGAAAAGGAAAAAAAAAAGAAAAAAAGAAAGAAGAAAGGAAAGAAAAGAAAGAAAAGAAAAGAAAAGAAAAGAGAAAGAAAAGAAAAATGCTTTCTTTAAAAATACATGATACTGGGCAGCCTGGGGGGCTCAGCGGTTTTAGCGCCATCTTCAGCCCAGGGTGTGATCCCGGAGACCCGGGATCCAGTCCCACATCAGGCTCCCTGCATGGAACCTGCTTTCTCCCTCTGACTGTGTCTCTGCCCCTCTCTCTCTCTGTCTTTCTCCTCTCTCTCTCTCTCTCTTGTGTGTGTCTTATGAATAAATAATTTTTAAAAAATACATCAATACTCCTAACTCTGGGAAACAAAGGGTTGCAGAAGGGGAGGTGAGTGGGGGAATGAGGTAACTGTGGGATGGCAATAAGGAGGGCACTTGATGGGATGAGCACTGGGTTATAATATATGTTGGCAAATTGAATTTAGTAAAACATGTAAAAATCAACCAAAAATAAATAAAAATACATGAATAAAATAGAGAATAAAAAAGACAATAAATGAAACTAAAACTTTTTTCTTTGAAAAGATAACAAAATTGACCAAACTTTTATAGATTTACTGTAACAACAAAGAAGACCTCAAATTAATAAAATCAGAAATTAAAGTGGGCCATTACTCTAGTTTTACATAAATAGAAAGAATGTAGATTAGTATAAACAACAAATGGTATGCTAACAAATTGGATACCTAGATGAAATGGACAAATTATTTGAAGTACAGAACCCATGAACACTGAATTATGATGATATAGAAAGTCTGAATGAAGTAAGTAGATTGAATCCGTAATACAAATCTCCAAACGACAGCATTAAGCTCTAAGCAATAGCTTAGACAGCAATAAGCACCAGATGGCTTCACTGTGATTTCATCCAAACATGTAAAGAATGAACACGAATCTTTTTCAAATTATCACAAGATATTGAAGAGGCAAAGAATATTTCTCTAACTCATTCTATGATGTCCCTATTCTCTGATACCAAACGCAGACAAAGGTAGTAGGAAAAAAAACCACACTATAGACCATATCCCTGATGGATATTGTTGCAAAATTCCCTCATCAAAATACTAGCAATTGGAATTAAACGGGACATTAAAGGGAATATATACCATGACCACGTGTGAGTGTTGTCTGCAAATATGCATGGTATGATCTCAATCTTTTTGTACCAGTTAAAGGCCTGACTAGTGACCCAGTATGTGATCTATGGCTGAGGAATTTTCCATATGCACTCAAAGAATGTGTATGCTGCTGTTTAGGCTGAAATGTTCCGAATATATCTGTTAAGTCCCTCTGGTTCAATGTATCGACTCAACCTATTGGTTTCCTTGTTGATTTTATGCTTAGATGATCTGTACATTGCTGTAAGTGGGTTGTTAAATTCCCCTACTGTTATTATATTATTATCATTGAGGTTTTTTTGTTATTTGGTTACTAATTGGTTTATATAATTGGCTGGTCCCAAATTAGAAACATAGATATTATAATTGTTAGATCTTCTTGTTGGAAAGACAATTTAGTATGATATTGTGTCAATCTTCTTCCCTTATTACAAGTCTTTGGTTTAAAATCTAATTTGTCTGATAGGAGGATTGGTACTCCAGCTTTCTTTTGAGGTCCATTATCATAATAAATGGTTCTCTCATACCTCACTTTCAATCTTTCAGTCTTTAGGTCTAAAATGAGTCTTTTGTAGATAACATATAGATGGATCTCGCGGGTTTTTTTTGGTCCATTCTGATACCCTATTGTATTTTGATTGGATCATTTAGTCCATTAACAGAGCAATTATCCAAAGATATGAATTTAGTGCTATGGTGTTACCTGTAGCATTGGAAGTTTCTGGCGACATCCTCCTGTCCTTTCTAGTGTTTGTTGGCTTTTGTTAATTTTTTCCTCCACCCATAGTGGTCCCCTTAAAATTTCTTGCAGGTTGTTTTAATGGTCATAAACTCCTTTAGTTTTTTGTTTGCCTGGAAAACTCTATCTTGCCTTGTCTGAGTGGCCATCCTTGCTGAGTAAAACAATTCATTGGCTGCATATTTTTTCCCATTCAGCACATTGAATATATCATTCCACTGTCTTCTGGCCTGTGAAGTTTCTGTGAACATATCTGCTGCAACCCTGACAAGTCTTCCCTTTGTAGGTTAAGGACTCCCCCACCCCCCCCCGCCGCCAATTGCTGATTTCAGGATTCTTTCCTTGTCTGTATATTTAGTGAAATTTGACTATGATATGCCTTGTTGATGCTTGGCTTTTGTTGATTTTAATGGGAGTTCTCTGTGCTACTTGGATTTTGATGTCTGTGACCTTCTCCAGATTAGAAAATTTTTCAGCTATAATTTGTTTGAATAAACCTTCTGTCTCTTTTTCTCTCTTCATCTTCTGGGGCCTCCTCTGATATGAGTGTTATTCTAATTAGTTGTTATATTCTGGATGCCTGGGTGGCTCAGCGGTTGGGCAGCTGCCTTCGGCTCAGGTCGTGACTCCAGCATCCAGGATCGAGTCCGGCATCAGGCTCCTGTGAAGAGCCTGCTTCTCCCTCCACCTATGTCTCTGCCTCTGTGTGTGTGTGTGTGTGTGTGTGTGTGTCATGATTAAATAAATAAATCTTTTAAAAAAATGAGTTGTTATATTCCCCAAGTCTTCTTTCATGGTCCATTGCCTTTCTTTCACTCTTCTTTTTGGCTTCATTATTTTCCACAATTTATCTTCTATATCACTGATTCACTCCTCTGCTTCTTCCATCCTCATTTTTGTGATACATCCACATAGGATTGTATCTCAGTTATAGCCTTTTTAATTTGGGCCTGATAGATTTTAGTTCTTTTACCTTTGCAGTAAGGGATTCTCCATTTCCTTCTATGCTTTTTTCAGGCCCCAGTAGTATCCTTATAATCATTGTTTTAAATTATATTTCAGACATTGTACTTCTAGCTGTATTGATTACATCCCTGGCCATCAGTACTACTTCCCATACTTTCTTTTGGCATGAATTTCTCCATCTCATCATTTTTTTTCAGAAAGGAAAAAAAGAAAAAACCCAAGCAAGCAAGCAAGCAAGCAAACAAACAAAAACCAAAGGAAAATAAAAAACACAAAACACAAAAAACCTAGATCCTGGCTATGTTTTAGTCTCTGTGTTAAAAGAATCTTCCAAAAGTTGGTTGTTTTTCTACTTGTGGACTTACAGTTTTTGTTCTCTCAGACCTCTGACTGACTTTTTTTGGGTGTTCAGAATGATTTGATAATCATCTAGCTGTGTTTGAGGTACAGGACAGGTTTTAGGGTCCCCGTAATCCTCTGTCATTTTATTTATTTTATTTATTTTATTTTATTTTATTTTATTTTATTTATTTATTTATTTTTATTTATTTATGATAGTCACACACAGAGAGAGAGAGAGAGGCAGAGACACAGGCAGAGGGAGAAGCAGGCTCCATGCACCGGGAGCCCGACCTGGGATTCGATCCCGGGTCTCCAGGATCGCGCCCTGGGCCAAAGGCAGGCGCCAAATCGCTGCGTCACCCAGGGATCCCTCCTCTGTCATTTTAACTCTCGAAAGCCTATTTTATTCATATCTCACCTAGTCTTTATTATTTCCTTCCTTCTACTAGATTTGAGTTTAATTCTTTGTATTTTAGTTCCTTAAGTTGTAAGATGAATTTGTTGATTTGAAATCTTTTTTTCTTTTTAAAAAGCTTTTCTCACTATAAATATCCCTTACAACACTGCTTTAAACTGCATTCCATAGGTTTTGATAAATTGTGGTTTCATAACTTATTTAGACATATTTTTTAATTCCCTTTTGGTTTGTTCTTTGGTCATTTTTTTAATAGTGTGTTTTATTTCCACACATCAGTGAATATTCCAGTTTCCCTCCTGCTATTGATTCCTATTTGCATTTGCTTGTGATTGGAAAATATTTTTGTATGATTTCAATCTTTTCCAATGTATTAAGACCTTTATTGTGACACAAAAATGATCTATCCTAGAGAAGTGCCATTTTCACTTGGAAAAAATGTGTAGTTTGCTGTTATTGAATGTTCTCTATATGTCTGTTGAGTCTCATTGATTTATAGTGTTGTTAAACACTTCTATTTCTTTTTTGATATTTTTGCCTGTTTGGCCCATCCATTACGAGAAGTTAGCTCTTGAAGTTCTCAACCATTACTGTAGAACTGCCTATTTTACCCGTTATTGTTTTTAAATGTTTGGTTTGTATATTTTGGAGTTCTGGTATTTATAATTGTTATATCTCCTTGGTGATTTGAAACTTTTATCAATATATATTTCCCTTTGTTCTTTAATGACAAGTTTACATTAATGTATGATTTGCCTGATATCAGCTCTCTTTTGATTACAATTTGATATATTTTTCCAGGGGTGCCTGGTGACTCAGTCCATTAAGGGTATGACTTCTGATTTCACCTGAGGTCATGATCTCAAGGGCATGAGATTGAGCCTCATGTCAGGCCCCATGCTGGGGTGTGAACCCTGCTGAAGACTCTTTCTGTCTCCTTTTCCACCCGCCCCCAGCTTGCTCTCTCTCTCTCTCTCTCTTCAAATAAAATATTTTTCCATCTTTTCAATTTCAACCTATGTGCATCCTTAGGTCTAAACTGTTTGTCTTATAGAAAGGATACTGTAGAAGCATGCTGTGTGTGTCTTTTAAAAATCCATTCCAACCATATTTGGCATTTGATTGGGAACGTGGATGGAACTGGAGGGTATTATGCTGAGTGAAGTAAGTCAGTCGGTGAAGGACAAACATTATATGTTCTCATTCATTTGGGGAATATAAATAATAGTGAAAGGGAATATAAGGGAAGGGAGAAGAAATATGTGGGAAATATCAGAAAGGGAGACAGAACGTAAAGACTGCTAACTCTGGGAAACGAACTAGGGGTGGTGGAAGGGGAGAAGGGCGGGGGGTCGGAGTGAATGGGTGACGGGGCACTGGGGGTTATTCTGTATGTTAGCAAATTGAACACCAATAAAAAATAATTTAAAAAAATTTAATCCATTTATATTTTAAAGTCTTTACTGATAGATGACTTACTTTTGCCATTTTGTCATTTGTTTTCTGTATGTCTTGTGACTTTTTGGTATGTTGATGTCACCATTGCTGCCTGTGTTTGTGTTTAATTGCCTTTTGATGTATTTTGATCCTTTTGTGTGTGTGTGTGTGTGTGTGTGTGTGTGTATATATATATATATATATATATATATATATGCCTTATATTTTATGGTTACCAGACAGATTATATAACAACCTGAAGTTATGATGATCTACTTTTAATTAAGCCAAAGTTAACTTCGGTTGCAAACAAAATCTCTACTACTTTATAGCTCAATCCTCCCTCACCTATGTAATTAATATTACAAATTACATTAACATAGATTTATGCTTATTTTTATGTATTTGTCTTTATATCTTGTAGATTATATAAGTTGGAGATATAAATCAAAACTACAGATTACTGGTATTTTTTCAACCTCTACCAGAGATCTTTTTGTCTTCATATGTCCATAAATTATTACCTAGAATCCTTTGATTTCAATCTGAAGGTCTCCTTTTAGCATTCTTACAGAGCAGTTGTAGTGGTAGTGAAGTCCCTTGACATTTGGTTATTTGGGAGTATCTATTTATCACACACTTAAAGTTTTTATTTATTTATTAATTGTAGAGAGACAGAGAGAGCATGGGGAGGGGCAGAGGGAGGGAAGAGAGAATCTCAAGCAGACTCTGCACCAAGCATGGAGCTGAATTTAGAGCTTGATCATATGACCTCAAGATCACAACCCCAACGAAACCCAAGACTTGGATGCTCAACCAACCAACCTACCCAGGCACCCCTCTCCCACACTTTTGAAGGACAGTTTTACTGAATACAGTTGAAAGTTTTTTGGGGGTTGTTTTTGGTTTTGGTTTTGGTACTAAAGTACCTTGAATACATCATTCCACTGGCCGCCAAGTTTTTTGTTGTTGTTGTTGTTGTTATTATTATTATAAATTTTTTATTGGCGTTCAATTTGTCAACATATAGAATAACACCCAGTGCTCATCCCGTCAAGTGCCCACCTCAGTGCCCGTCACCCAGTTCACCCCCACCGCCCCGCCCACCTCCCCTTCCACCACCCCTAGTTCGTTTCCCAGAGTTAGGAGTCTTTCATGTTCTGTCTCCCTTTCTGAATATTTTTTATATTCCCCAAATGAATGAGACCATATAATGTTTGTCCTTCTCCGATTGACTTATTTCACTCAGCATCATACCCTCCAGTTCCATCCACGTCGAAGCAAATGGTGGGTATTTGTTGTTTCTAATGGCTGAGTAATATTCCATTGTATACATAAACCACATCTTCTTTATATCCGTCATCTTTCGATGGACACTGAGGCTCCTTTCACAGTTTTGGCCACCAAGTTTTATGCTGAAAAGAAACTGACATCTTTGGGGGATCCTGAATGGCTCAGTCAGTTAGGCATCTGACTCTTGATTTTGGTTCAGGTTATGATCTAAGGGTGGTAAGATGGAGCCTTGGATCAGGCTTCATGCTCAGCCTAGAGTCTGCTCTCTCCCTCTGCCCCTCCCCCCATGCATTTCTCTGTCATAAATAAATAAATAAATAAATCTTTAAAAAAGACACTGACTTTTTAAATTAAAAATATCTGTATGTGATGAATTGCTTGTGTATAACCATTATGGGCATCTGTGCCTTTGACTTTCAACATTTTTATTATGACGTATCATAGAGTTTATCCTACTTAGAGTACAATGGTCTTGTTGGTATGAAGATGTCTTTCACACAAATTTCCGAATCTTTCAACTACCTACTCAGAAGGGGAAGAAGGAAAGGCGATTCTTGGGAGAGGGAAATAACAGAGGAGGTTTAAATATTTCGGGTCAAATGACTCAGCAGCTAGAGTTTGGAGTCTCTGGGTCAGAGAGGTCTGAAGGCAGGCACTGGTGTTTCATAGCCACAGGATTTGTCTTAATTATGGATAAAATATATTGGATGTAGTTCTGTAGGGTATGCAAAGTAGGCAAGCACTAAATGACTAAATATATGCTTATTTCAGATCTACTGAAAACTATTACATGTGTAAATTTTGAATTTGGTACTGGTGGGCTTTTTAGTTAATGGTCCTGCTGTGAAGAAGTAAACAATATAGGGACCAATATACACAGGCCATCTTTAATTCACTTAAATACCCAATATGTCCCTTAGTTAGATACTTTGATTAATCTGATAGTCAGATGTATAAATTTAGACTGTCAAATGTATAAAGTTAGCCATATTAACAGGACCTTAAGCAGCAAAGTGGAATTGATCTGCAGTGTGAACTTCAGTCATGCACAACACTACAGGGTCCTGGCTGAGCAAATCCCATCAACTATCATGGTTTACCTAAGTAAGGGACAATAAGTTAAGTTTCTGTATTGATCTTTCTGCTTTGCTGGAGGCATTAATGCAGGTATAGCAGGATGTACTAGCAATTGCACAGGCTCCAACTTGCTCCACAAGTAGGAAGTCAATGAGAATTCTATCATCCATACAAGGTTAATATGGATACCTTCTAGGACCAAAGCAGAGTTTCCTTAAATATTTGAAATCATCTTATGAGTACTTTTAGGTGCAAATCAGGGTGTTTTGGGGTGAGAAGAAAGTTAATGCCTAGCTTCTACACAAATGCAATAATGAGAGATATCCATCACCTTGGATGGGGCAATTAATTCCCCGAACGAGCTGGTTATTTTGAGAGAAAGACAAGTTATTTAAAGTCTGGGATTAGTGTAGAAGAGCAGAGGCCTCTTTGAAATAAGTAGGAGATGAATGATGTGAACAATTGCACTGAGGGATCTCTGGCGCAGACATTTTCTAAATCCAGTAAAGAGGCTCGTAATTCAGATGAGAGATAGAAAAAACAAATAAACTCTTGTCAGAAGTGATCAACAGATCATTGCACATGAAAAGTGGAAATGATTTTCTCTACCCTGCAATCACTCCTCCTATGTGACTTTAGATTTTTCTGTTATGTGGCAGTCAGTAGTGGGGACAGTTTGGTTTAAGGGACCACAAATTTACAGGCCCCTATACTCTGCCTTCAATGAACAAAAGGCATCTTTCTTATGCCGTTTCACTTAATATTATGGGTATTTAATCTAGGAAATTAAAATTTCATAAAACACAGCAGCCCAGTTTTGGAGAATTTATATTTTAGTATAAATTTCTTTGTTTAAAAGCAAACAGTTATGCCTCTTAAATTTTCACCTAAGTTTTTAAATAAAGTGTTCTAGACTCTCTGAAGACTCTACTTGAGTTGCAGGCGTTTAAAATTTATTGTTGTTAATTGATAAAGACTAGGTCAGTCTTTAGGATCATTGATAAAAAGCAAGTACTAAGTCCACCAGCATGTAGGAAATCTTTTCTTGAGAGCATTTCTGAAATATAGAGATGACATCATGGGAGAGCTAATAGAAGTAATAGAGATGATGTTAAATGAAGAAACTGGCTTATAAAAATTAGTGGAAGTACATGTGAAAAATAATAATACAAGTGTGTCTATATTTATTGTGGGTACATGTGTATTTGTTAGAACAACTTTGGTATGTGGTTCATATTTGAATCTGTGTAATATAACTATCTTAAGTATAGGAGTAAATACCTACAAAACTACACATGTTCAGAGCCCAAGATAGGGAATTGTTGAATGATTGTAAAACATTTTTTTATCCCGCATAATGATTTGTCTTTTGCCTTCAAAACTTGACTTCCAGGTACCCTTATAGAGATCATGTGGGGGGAAAAAAA
The DNA here is from genome assembly GCF_011100685.1 of Canis lupus familiaris. Classification (NCBI taxonomy): domain Eukaryota; kingdom Metazoa; phylum Chordata; class Mammalia; order Carnivora; family Canidae; genus Canis; species Canis lupus. Next base: position 26,763 of record NW_023331368.1, read on the forward strand.
GGGATACACTCATAGAATGGGAAGAAAAATTCTAAGGCCAAAGCTCTCCCACCTTGTGGTAATTCAGTTAGACATCACATCATGTAACCTTCAACCTAACATCATCAGATGAAGATGAGTATGAAATTGAATCTCCAAGCATTAAAGATAACATCAAGTTCATTCTGTATATGATTGAGTCTCTTCCATATCCACACTAATTGCACATTGACTGTTGGAAGACCTTACAGTCCATTGCAGGATCCTGGAATCTTACAACAGCCATATAGACCTTATTAAGTACTCATGGAATTGTTCTTCAGCACTGTGTAAAAGAGCTCTGATTCATCTGAAGTGTATATTAAGAAGGAAAGTGATCTTACAGGAAATATAACGTATCATTAGCAATCCATTATCCAAATAGACGTCATTGCTTGTTTTACCAACCTGTGTCCCAAAGGGTAATTCAGGGCACAGTTTTAAGATTACATCAGGCATAGTACTAGTAGGAATAGTATATGTCTTTTTGCTGCTTATAAAAGGTTCTCTGACATGTGACACAGAAACAGACAGAACCAACTCCACCTGACTGGTACTACAAGATGAAATCAAATGTATAGTAACTAAGTAATTTAAATAATGAAATGAATGCCATCTAATTTACAATTCAAGCAGTACATCATCTTTGAGGAAATCTGGAATTCTAACATGAAGTAGTCCTTCATCAGAAGCTATTATTTTTGGAAGAAAATATCAACTAACAACCAGCGTTAGTATCTGTTCTACCATTGCTACTGTAAAGACTGGATATTGTATATGGACTATTGGCTCTCAATTTTTAAAAGAAATTTTATATCATAGAGATGTAAACTTGTAAATATGTAAATAATATTAATATATACATTTTTGGGGTTGGTAGAGGCGGAAGGAGGAGGTCGAGTCGGGACGCCGAGGTGGTCAGCAGCTAGCTCTTCGGTGGCCCGACTTCTCTCAAGCTTGTGTGCTGAGGAGACTCCGATGTTGGCCTCAGCTCCTAGGCTGAACTCGGCGGATCGGCCCATGAAAACTTCTGTATTGAGACAAAGGAAAGGATCCAGCAGAAAGCAACATCTCTTATCCTGGGCTTGGCAGCAAGGAAGGGGACAGGTGGTGGAAATCCTGCGATCCGAAAAAGCGGACCGAAAGGTGACAAAGAAGCTGAAGATGGTGGTGGAGAGAGGTATAACATTCCAGCCCCTCAGTCGAGAAACGTTAGTAAGAACCAGCAACAGCTTAACAGACAGAAGACCAAGGATCAGAATTCCCAAATGAAGATTGTTCACAAGAAAAAAGAAAGAGGACACACTTACACCTCCTCAGCAGCTGCACCGCAGGCCATGCAAAAGGGGGGAAGAACAAAAATTTCCAAATAACAAACTGGAACTCTAGCTTATCAAGGTCCCACTTTACTTTTTAAGTCTCAAAACTAATCAGAACTACGCTGGAGCCAAGTTTAGTGAGCCACCATCACCAAGTGTTCTTCCTAAACTACCAAGCCACTGGGTTCAGTTTCCGTTTAATCCTTCTTTTTTTTTTTTTTATTTATTTTTTTATTGGTGTTCAATTTACTAACATACAGAATAACACCCCTGGCCCGTCACCCATTCACTTCCACCCCCCGCCCCTCCTCCCCCTTCTACCACCCCCTAGTTCGTTTCCCAGAGTTAGCAGTCTTACGTTCTGTCGCCTTTCTGAATATTTCCCACAACATTTCTTCCCCCGTCCCTTATATTCCCTTCACTGTTATTTAGATTCCCCAAATGAATGAGACATATAAGGTTGTCCTTCTCCGACTGACTTACTTCACTCAGCATAATACCCTCCAGTTCCATCCACGTTGAAGCAAATGGTGGGTATTTGTCATTTCTAATAGCTGAGTAATATTCCATTGTATACATAAACCACATCTTCTTATCCATTCATCTTTCGTTGGACACCGAGGGCTCCTTCCACAGTTTGGCTATCGTGGCCATTGCTGCTATAAACATCGGGGTGCAGGTGTCCCGGCGTTTCATTGCATCTGTATCTTTGGGGTAAATCCCCAACAGTGCCCTTTAATCCTTCTGATAAGGAAATAATGACATTTCAACTTAAACCTTACTTAAAGTACAGGTATAAAATAAGATAAATACTACTGTTTAAATTTAGTTATATTTAAGGGTAGTTGCCAGTTGTTTCAGACCAGATTCACTAGGGAATTAATCTGTGTAAAATTGCTAATTAATGTAGAAAACATTATTAGATTTCATCTTAACTGTTTTACGTGTAGTGTGCACTGTGATGTAATGGTAGTATCGTGCAACTTGAAATAACTAAATTATGATAATGTACTTGATACTGTGTTCTCGATTGAGTAACTCTTAAATGAACCTGTCAAATTTAGATTTGGGAATGGTAATCAACTTTTCCTATTGTTTGTTGGGCACAAATACTAATTTAAGATTATCCTTCATGGATCAGTAGATTTTACTTGTTGGAAGCTAGTGAACTGATTATAAGCATCCAGTTAATACCTACAGGTGATGGAGTAGTTGAATATTTAACAGTTTAAAGTCCTAGAAACACCCAAACCAGGAATATGAACACAACCCGATGCACTGCCAAAAAGAAAATGTGAGTTTTTCTTAGAGAATAGTTGCATTTTTGTAAACCTATGCTGGTGAAAAGGTGGAAAAGGGGCTATCTAATTTAGATGAGACCATATATCCCATGGCCGTTGTTTCATGCGGTGGGTGTCTGCCAACTAATGCACCAAAACCATTTCTTACAGAAACAGTATGTGGTGGTCACTGAGTAGCTTTCAAAATACATTTTTGTATTACAGCACTGCATAAGCTATTCTGACAGTGATCTGGTCTCAAATCATTCCCTGAAAAGCTTACTTGAAGTGGGGAGCTGTATAATGTGAGAGTTTTAAGTACCTTAGGAAAGAGCCATGAAATATATGTAATACAACTTGTAGTATATGTAAAAGTTTTGGTGGCATTTATCCTACAAAAATAGAATATTTATGTATGAACTTTGCTGAATTGTAAGACCATGGGACCTCTGTTTCTGTATACTATGGCCTGATTTTAAGCAGTCCAAAATAGTTGTTTTTAAAAGTTTGCCCTTGTGCTAAAGTGCCAGTGTATGTATAATTGATCTGGTTGTAAACTATATTTCAAAGTAAAGCCTAGTGTAATTAGTTTTATATAACTAAAGGTTTTAAGCTGCTAAAACACTTCCTATTTTTAAGAGAGGTGAGATGCAGTATGGGACTGATTTTTCTTTCTTAAGCCCAAAGATTAAACTATTAAAGGGTCCCTCCAACCTTAAAGATTCATTCTGGCTTTCAATATTTTTTGTAATCTATAATATGAATATAGTTTAGTGTATGATGTCAGTATATATATTTTTTGTTACTAGTCCAAGTGCAACCCAGGGGACCATTAATGCAAAAGATGTAATTTCTTGCATAATATCTTGATAACGTGTTTTACCTAAATATAACAGTTAATCCAACAGTAACTTACAAATCTGTATGGGAGACTCAATTTAAAAATTCTAATTGTAAGTACCCTATTCTAATTTGGTGGCTTTTTGACATTTTAAAGCAGAAAGGCCAAATTGTATTTCCACAGTTAAACTTAGATTGAGGTGATATTGCTCAAGTCAAATAATGCTATCCTAAAGTTTACATAGTACTTCATGTACATTTGTGAATTTCAAGCATGAAATTAAAAAATAAAATTGCCTCTCCCCCAAAAAAATATATATATTAATATATACATTTTTTAAAAAGTCCTAAAAAGTGCAACAAATAGTTGTGTGTGACTGGTAATGTCTTTTAAAAGATTTATTTATTTTTTATTTATTTATTTATTTATTTATTTTAAAATTTTATTTATTTATTTTAGAGAGACTGTGGGCTGGGGGAGAGGCAGAGAGAGAGAGAGAGAGAGAGAGAGAGAGAAGCAGACTCCCTGCTGAACGTGAAGCCCAACTCAGGACTCGCAAACCTGAGATCATGACCTGAGCTGAAATCAAGAGTTAGATGTTTGGGACGTCTGGGTGTCTCAGTGTTTGAGTGTCTGCCTTCAGTTCAGGGCATGATCCTGGAGTCCTGGAATCGAGTCCCACATCGGGCTCCCCATGGGGAGTCTGCTTCTCCTTCTGCCTATGTCTCTGCCTCTCTCTGTGTCTCTCATGAATAAATAAATAAAATCTAAAAAAAAAAAAAAAAAAGCCAGTTAGATGCTTAAGTGACTGAGCTCCCCAGGTGCCCCATGACTGGTTACTTTTGTGTAAAAACAAAAAATAAAACAAAATAAAGCTCTTTTGTGGGCTCTTGGGCCCCAAAATAGCATATAAGCCAGTGAAAAGGAAATAATGCATGAGTTGTATTCAGTAGTATATGTGTTTATTGGGAGCCTGAAAGAGACAAACACTCTAACAAATATTGGCTTTCCTGATGAGTCAAAAAAATCATCAATGTCACATAAGAGCAATATCCTCAAGTTGGCTGGTAACTCTCTGACAGCAAGACATCTAAATATGCACTGGTTGTGTCTATCCACTACAGTTAGGATTTGGAGATGTCAGCATTTACTTTGGACAATATCTTTTTGGCAACTGTGTGTCAAGAACTGTGAAAGGTGTAAGTTTTTACCCAACTTGTAAACTAACAATTTGATCTGACAGTTTCATAGATACTGGAAGAAGATACAAGACACCTAAGTCAGACATAAAAAGGATGGTTTATTAGTCATTCCACAGCAGGTAGCATGAACTTCTTTGCAGTGGTTAGCCTCAGTCCCCAAGTCTCAGGCTAATGATAAGAAGCACTGCAGATGTATGATATGCAAACAATGGGTTTGCATTATAGTGTACGAAACTCCATTGTTTTAAATGGACTTTTTAAATGGACATGTAGTGAACATCCTCAGAGGGTAGTACCATCTTTATGTTCCTGCATAGCACATATGTATGCCCTCTGTCCCAGAAGGGAACACAATCTCTACTTTCTTCCAAGGCTGTTTGTAATGCAAATAGCATTGAAAAATAGTTTGGAACAAAAGCTCTTAATGTCTCCAATCAGAGTTCAAGTAGAAATATAAGACCTATAAAGAATTGTCTCCAAACGATGACAAGATATTTCTAAGATTTATATGGAAATGCATAGGACTTATAATATCTGAAAGTATTTTGAAAAAGGATAACCATGCTGTAGGCCTTGTATTGCTAGTTTCCAAGACTTACTACAAAGCAATAGCATTGAGAAAAGTGTGGCATTGGCATAAAGGTAGGCACATCGATCAGTTTAGGAGAAGAATCTGGAAAGAGACCCATATGGATATAGTCAACTGATTGTCAACAAAACTGCAAAGTTAATTCAGTGGAGAAAAGATAGCGTAATCAGGGACTGATGCTACAACAATTGGTTAAAATAAATGATGGTCAATCCTTACTTTACACAACATACAAAAATTAAGACATTAGACTTGAATGTAAGAGTTAAGACTACAACATTTTTATAAGAAAAAAATAGGACAAAATTTAAGTGAATGTGGATTTGGTAAAAATATCTTAAGTAGGTTGCCAAAAATATGAAGTATAATAGACAAAATCAGTAAATTGGACCTCGTCCAAATTAAAATACTTTGTTCTACTACGGACACTACCAGAAAAGTAAAAATTAAGACACAGAACGGGAGAAAATATCTGTGAAACATGTAACCATCGCAGGGCTTGTAATTTTAATATATAAAGAACCCTTAAAAGTCAATAAGTGGTAAGCAAACAACACAATTATAATGGGCAAATATTAGAACAGATTCTTCATCAAATAAGATAAATGGATGGCAGTTAAGCTCATGAAAAGATGCTCAACATTATAATTAGGGAAATGCTAGTTAAAACTAAAATGATATACCACAATACACCTATTAGAATGGCTCAAATTAAAAAAAAAAACTGAAATTACTAGGGCTCCATGACTACATGACATGAATATATGTGGTTATGGATGTTTGGAAACAGCTGTGCAATTTCTTAAAATGATAAACATATACTTACCATACTGTTGCTCTTTTTATCTAGAAGAAGGGAAAGCATATGTCCACACAGTCTTGCACATAAATATTCATAGCAGTTTTATTTGTAATAGTCAAAAACTGGAAACATCTAGTAGACAGTAAAGGCATCAAATTTTCTGACATCTACCATAGCAACATTTTTCTAGGTATATCTCCTAAAGCAAGAGAAACAAAAGGAAAAATAAACTATTAGGACCGCATCAAAATTAAAAGCACAACAAGGAAAGACAACCTAATGAATGGGAGAAGATATTTGCAAATGATTTATCTGGTAAGGGGTTAGTATAAAAATATACAAAGAATTTATACAACTCAACACCAAAAAATCAAATAATCCAATTAAAAATGGGCAGACACATAAACAGACATTTCTCTAATGAAGATATCCAGATGGGAAATAGACACATGAAAAGATGCTCAACATCACTGTGGAAAATGGTATGAGAGATTATCTCAAAGTTAAAATATAACTACCCCATGATCCAGCAATCACACTGCTGGGCATTTATCCCAAGAATACTAAAACACTAATTCAAAGGGATACTTGCACCCTTATGTTTATAGCAACATTATTTACAATAGGCAAATTATGGAAGCAGCCCAAGTGTCCTTCAAATGATGAATGGATAAAAAAAAGATGTGATATATATATATATATATATATATATATATATATATATCTCACATCATATATATATATTAATTATTCAGCCATGAAAAATAATGAAATCTTGCCATTTGTAACAACATGGATGGAGCTAGAGCGTATAATGCTAAGTGAAATAAGTCATATGATTTCACTCGTATGTAGAATTTAAGAAACAAAACAAAGGAGCAAAGGGGAAAAAAAACGGACAGAGAGAAGAGAGAGAGAGAGACTAATCAAGAAACACACTTTAATCACAGAGAACAAACTGATGATTACCAGTGGGAAGGTAGTATGGGGACGGGTTAAATAAGTGATGGGGATTAAGGAGTGCACTTGTCTTAATGAGCAATGGGTAATGTATAGAATTGTTGAATTCACTATATTTTACAGCTAAAACTAATATAACACCGTATCAAACTTTAAAAGTTTCACATTTCACATTTGTATCTCACCATTACCACAGTGGCAGTTATGAGAGCTTGACCAGGCAGCAGGTCCAAGCAGCATTTACAGGACAAACTCCCTGTTCATACACAAGTCCTCATGTACAAGGTCTGAGGGTGCCTGCAATAAGAAGCCAATTCAGTCATCTGTGTGAAAAGAAAGGTGTGGGCTGATTTGTTTTGTGTGGTTTCTGAGCCCAAGAGGTGAATATGCTTAATACACTGGTAATACTAGGAAGACAGTATAAGAGCAATTTTTACAATATTTTCCTCCTGACCTAGTGGTATCTTATTCTATTAAATATAGGCCTACAGAAAGAAAAAGGTTTGGTTTGGTTTGGTTTTAGTGAAAATGTCTCTTCTCAATATAAGTTACAAGCCAATCGCTACAGAATGAACCGCTTGCCACTTATGAATGGCAAAAATATGTGCCATTTTCTCCCAACAACTTTTGTCCACTTTAGAGCCTAAAACCGGTTGAGATAAGTATAAAGAAACCACACACATTTCCAAAAATGGTAACTATATACGCTTTGTAAGTATAACAAAGGAATCTTATGCCTTGCTCCTCCATGGCCGGGGCTCTGTTGGGCATGATTTTAAATGAAATCCAAGCATCTTTTCTTCCTGTTTAGTTAGGTGTGGCTGCCAGGAATGCAGAGTAGCATTTAGGGTATAAAGTACTCTATTCTCAAGGACAACACTATAGTGAGAGAGACAATCTCACCATATGCCAAGGATCTCCTTGCAGGTGGAGCAGACAAGCCCTGGGTAGGACTAGAATGCAGGGCTCACAGGCTCTCTGCCCTAGCCTCATGATAACCCTTTGTGCCAGAGCCTGGGTTTTGCAGCAAAACTCAGTTCAGGCCAGGGAACCTTAGGTCCACCAAGAATCCTAAGTAGTCTATTAAGGCTTCTGCAGTGGCCAGTCCTACTTCTTTAATCATTAATTTACCAGAGAAATAACAGGATGATACTATTCCTTGGGTGAGCTAACAATAACCCTGGCAGGTAGGGTGTCTGCTATTCATGCACGCTAAGAATAGAAGTGAATCCCTTAAACTGATAAAGTACATGAAGCCAATTATTAATGTAGTGCTTCTCCACTCTAAATTCACCCTTCAAAACATGCTCTCTGATAGTAGACAAAATTTTTAGGTATCTCTCCTTCAAAGTGACACAATGTTATATTTTCTCAGTAGAAGACACTGGAGGGAGATTGAAGGAAATGCCTCCCCTCTTATTTCCGGTTCTTAGAGGCAAGGGTATGAGGATATTCTCAGTGCTCTGCCCCAGGCAGGAGACGAGAACAACTGTCCTCATTGAATGTGCAATCCTGGTGTGGCCTGGCGATCAGCTTTCTGTGACTTTCTTCATAGAGACATCCTGTGCTCTAAACCACCTGCCCACTGATTCTCTCTGCTTACTTTCTCTACTGCTCCCCCTCTGCCCCCCCTTACGTTCTGTCCAACAACAGGTTTATCCTCTCTAGTTCTCCCAGTGCTACAGCCCTCCCAACACCAAGGCCCTTCTGATTCTACATGCAGGACATTTTTAGCTCCAGGCCTCTAACTCCACCAACATCCCTATTTCTACTACATGCCCAAGTGCTCGCTTCGGCAGCACATATACTAAAATTCTACTACATGCCCAAACACAATGCCACTAGTTGTGGCTTGTCCACATTGATGTGTTCCATAGGGTTGTGTCCTGCTTACCCTGTAACTGTAGACCAGCTCTGGTTCTGAAAACCCGCTCTAGTTCCCACAAACCAGCAAACTTCTCTGCCATCCAACAGTTTCTCCTATACTTTCTCTCAATGAGGTGTGAATTCCAGCCTTGGAGAAGGGATTCCCCACTCCAAATTGGTCTATCCTTGAGTACTCTCTCTCAGCCCCAGAATACATAGTGATTTATGATACATGCGTTGCTGTAAATAATTTGGAAAAGAGCAGACTTTTCAAACGTGGTTCACTGAGACAATCAGGCAGGGGTGGGTGGGGAATAGAACCCTACTCAACACCATACAAAAGCATCACTTGTGGGGGGATTAACACATAACTGTGAAAGACAAAACCATGACTATTTTAGAAGACAATATAGAGAATATGTTCACAGCCCCAAGGAAGGGACAGACTTCTTAAACAGATAAGTACTAATAATAAAGAAAAGAATGATAATTTGACTGTATAACATCTGTTCACAAAGCATAGCATAAAGAAAGTGAAAATGCAAGCAGCAGAGCAAGGGAATATTTTGGCCAAACATATAATCGAAGGACTAGTATTTAAAATACATAAAGAACTCAATAAATGAGTAAGTGAAGACGGAAAATAGAAGAATGGCTGACAGAGTTAAACTTGAACAGTTCTTTCACAGAAGAGAAAATCCAAAGGCTCATAAACATAAGAATATGCCAAAGCTGAACAGTAATAGTAAAAAAAAAAAAACATTTTTGCAATCTTACATGTAGGTGAAGATGTCTAGCAGCAAAAACTCTATGCTACTTGTGAAATAGTAAATTGGCACCACTACTACAGAAACCAATTTGGCGTCATCTAGAAAAACTGAAGATATTCATACCCTATATCCAAGTGAATGTGGTTTTGGAGGTATACCCAAGAGACTTCTACACATGTGTTCCATGGGAAATTTCCAGGAATGTTTACTGCAACATTGTTCATAGTAGTTAAAAACTAGAAACAACTCTAGTGTCCATCCACTGTAGAACTGTATGATTATATCATAATCACTTCACTAAAACTATACACTGGAATGCTAGTCAACAATGGGGATAAAGGATTTACAACTATCTTGAACAACTTGGATGAGTCTATCAAGTCACATGTATATGATACAGTGTGAGAGAAACAAGCGATCAAAGGAAGCATGCAATTCAATTTATATAACTTAGTATAAACTATATTATTTAAGAATGTGTACAAAAAATGGTAAAGCTATAAAGAAAGCACTGAAATGATTATTGCAATGTCGGGATAATAACTTTATCTATAAGGAAGGGCACGGGTTGTGATTGAGAGGAATACTGTCTGTACCCAGGAAAGCTGGCAATGGTCTGTTTCTTGATCTTGATCCTAGATACATGGGTGTTTGGTTGTTTTCCTTGTTTTATTTTGTTTGTTTTGTTTTTGTTTTAAAGATTTTATTTATTCATTTGAGTGAGAAATGGTGAGAGTGCACATGAGCAGGACAGAGGGGCAGAGAGTGAGAGACACAGAAGCAGTCTCCCAGTTGAGCAAGGGGCCGTTTTCAAAAATGACTTAATTAGGTTTTTATTTTTATAAGTTATCTAAATCTGGCAGATATGTTTTATGCACTCCTCTATATCTCAGATTTTAAAAATGGCTTCCTTTAAAAATGTAACAGAAGGAAAATATGTGAAGTAAAAATTTTGACGAGGTTTCAGATGTAAGGGATAATAAAATTGTTCTTCCTATCAAGAGATCAGCAAGTGTCCATTATCATTAAAAAGGGGGAAAGTGGGGATTATTTAAACTATATGTATCCAATAATCTAGTCATCACTCTAAGCCTTTCCCTTGCTAGATATTTCACCCTTTATTGATATCATTTCCCAAATCACAGATGACAGACAAGTCGGAAAATCATCATCATCATTAATACAATCACTAAGGCATCACAGGCCAAATCCATTACAATGAGATTGGGCCACCACGCTGAAATGCAAGCAGGTACGCCAGGACGATTGAACATGGTCATATGTGCATTTTTCTCAGTAGAGTCCATCACAGTGCCTTAGGGTTTAATCTTACCACATTTAACTGGTACTCTGTCCAGAGACCTCCATGTGCTGGAGAATCTAGCATTAACAGAGGAATGTTCTGAGGAATGCTGTGGGATTGGACATGAGATTTACCATGATGTAATGGCAAAGAGTTGGTTTAGGTTGGGCACTGTCTTGGAAGGACCCAGGAGTGGGTTGGGTTTTCCAGGATTCAGTATAAATTGTTTCATCTTCCAAGCTTTGCACTTCTAGGCTGAACAGTGGTAATCTGTTTTGGCCTCACCTCTTACTCATTCTAATTTCTGCATCACATCAGCAAGCCAAAAAAAAAAAAAAAAAACGAACTGTAAGACAAATTTTCCTGAGGACCTTTTTCAAGACAGTTCTGGATATGGAAGCTACCCAGAAAAAAATAAAAAATAAATAAATAAAAAAGAAAAGGACATCATTTTCATTTGAATTTGCTAGCATTACGGTACTTTGATGTTGACACAAAGTGTTATTGTTCCAGGAATTTTCTCTCACTGGATTGATAAATCCAGCCAGCCAGCCAGGCAGCCAACCAGCAAACAATTTTTTTAAAAGCACCATACTTAGCACTGGGAGGGAGTGGGGGTGTTTATTTTGGTGTATATAATGACACAGAGATTTAAGTTGCATTTAGCAGATAGATTGCTCGGTTAAATGTACCGAATGAACTTTCATTTCCCCACTATCTGGGAAGACATCCTTGATTTCCTACAAATACTGGGTGTAGAACTTACTTGTGCATACGAGGCTCTGCCTCTGGGCTTTCTATTCTGTTCCAGAGATCCAGTACCAGAATATTTAAATCACTGTGTCGTTAAACACGTTTTAATATCTGATAGGGCCAGTTTCTGCGCATTGCACATTTTTTTTTTTCCTTTCAGGAACGTGTTCGGGCCCGCGGCAGGGGGCGGGGTCGCGCCTCCTCCGCGGCTCCGGTTCCAGCCGAGCCTCACCGCCTCGGAGATGGAAAGCCCAAGGCTGCTCCCGCCTCGTGGGACACGACAGAGTGGTGGTGCTGGCAGCCCCGCGGGCGGCAGCCGGTTCCACGGCGGCCCTGACCCGCGGGCTGGCCAGGTCCCCGCGCGCCGCCTCCTGCTGCTCCGGGGCCCCCAAGATGGCGGGTCCGGGAGGCGGCGCGAGGAGGCCCGCGCGGCCTCACGGGGCCCGGGCCTGAGCCCGTTGGCGCCCAGGTCGGATTATGCTAGTGGCGGCGACAGCGATGACTTCTTCCTGGTGCTGCTGGACCCGGTGGGTGGCGATGTGGAGACCGCGGGCGATGGCCAGGCCGCAGGGCCTGTATGGAGGGAGGAGGCCGAGTCGGTCCCACAGCTGCAGCAGGGTGAGAGTGGCGCGAATCCCGCGGGCCGCCAGGCGCTAGGCCCCCGCTGCCTGTCTGCAGTCCCCGCCCCAGCCCCGGCCCAGAACCCGATCCCCGCCCCAAGTCTGGCACCCGCCGCGGCCTTCACGGGCACCGTCACCATCCACAACCAAAACCTGCTCTTGCGCTTCGAGAACGGTGTCCTCACCCTGGCCACACCCCCGCCGCCAGCCTGGGAGCCTGAAGTCGCGCCTGCCCCTCAGCCTGGGGGTCTGATGGCTCCGCAAGCGGGGGTCCAGCCCAACGACTGCTGCCCTGAGCTGCCGCCCGACCTCCTGCTGGCCGAGCCGGCTGAACCGGCGCCGGCCCCAGCGCCTGAGGAGGAGGCAGAGGGCCGGGCCGCAGCCGAGAGTCCCCGCAGGCCGCTGGGCCCGGGCCCGGGCGTGGTGCTGTACCTGTGTCCCGAGGCGCAGTGCGGACAGACCTTCGCCAAGAAGCACCAGCTGAAGGTGCACCTGCTGACTCACAGCAGCAGCCAGGGCCAGCGGCCCTTCAAGTGCCCCCTGGGCGGCTGTGGATGGACTTTCACCACCTCCTACAAGCTCAAGAGGCACCTGCAGTCGCACGACAAACTGCGGCCCTTTGGTTGCCCTGCGGAGGGCTGTGGCAAGAGCTTCACCACGGTGTATAACCTCAAGGCGCACATGAAGGGCCATGAGCAGGAGAACTCGTTCAAATGCGAGGTGTGCGAGGAGAGCTTCCCCACTCAGGCCAAACTCAGCGCCCACCAGCGCAGCCATTTCGAACCTGAGAGGCCATACCAGTGCGCATTTTCCGGCTGCAAGAAGACGTTTATCACAGTGAGTGCCCTGTTTTCCCATAACCGTGCCCATTTCAGGGAACAGGAACTCTTTTCCTGCTCTTTTCCAGGCTGTAGCAAACAGTACGACAAGGCTTGTCGCCTGAAAATTCACCTGCGGAGCCACACAGGTGAGAGACCTTTCCTTTGTGACTTTGACGGCTGTGGCTGGAACTTCACCAGCATGTCCAAACTCTTGAGGCACAAAAGGAAGCACGAGGATGACCGGAGGTTCATGTGCCCTGTGGAAGGCTGTGGGAAATCTTTCACAAGGGCTGAGCATCTGAAAGGCCACAGCATAACCCACCTGGGCACAAAGCCTTTTGTGTGCCCTGTGGAAGGCTGCTGTGCCAGGTTCTCTGCTCGCAGTAGTCTCTACATTCACTCCAAGAAACACTTGCAGGACGTGGACACCTGGAAAAGCCGCTGCCCAGTCTCTACTTGTAATAAGCTCTTCACATCCAAGCACAGCATGAAGACCCACTTGGCCAAAAGGCACAACCTTGGCCAGGATCTCTTAGCTCAGCTAGAAGCTGCAAATTCTCTTACGCCCAGCAGTGAACTTACCAGCCAGGGACAGAATGACCTCAGTGATGCAGAGCTAGTGTCTCTCTCCTCTGATGTGCCTGGCAGTAGCTCCGCTGCAGTGCTGGACACAGCATTGGCAAACTCTGGAATCTTGACTATTGATGTGGCTTCTGTGAGTTCAACTCTGGCAGGGAGCCTCCCTGCTAATAATAATAATTCATTAGGGCAGGCTGTGGACCCTCGGGCCTTGATGGCCACCAGTGACCTTCCTCAGAGTCTGGATACCTCTCTCTTTTTTGGAACGACAGCCTCTGGTTTTCAGCAGAGTCCCTTAGATATGGATGATGTCTCAAATCTAAGTGTGGGGCCATTGGTATCTCTGGGCTCTTTGGCTATGAAAAACTCGAGTCAAGAGCCCCAGGCTGGGGACTTGACCCCCAGCAGTAAGCTTACAGTGGACACAGATGCTCTGACTCCTTCAAGCACCCTTTGTTGAAACAGGTGTCTCGGAACTAC